>NW_024713650.1:1067512-1360381 GCF_018991925.1 Homarus americanus | reverse complement strand
AGTCAGAATATGTCTTCAAAAGCAATACTCAATCTGCTTAATCAGCGCACATGGCTTGATTGATTAATACACCAAGGCAGTCAGTTTGAACCTGTGGTCTATTCACCCTGGATATATCATCTGTCGTACCGTATTAAAAAAAAATCAGCAAAATATCCCTCACAGACATCTGGCAGAAGAATTACAGTCTGGTGATGGCCTCATGACTTAGCGTTCCGTCAGCTCTTCTACTGTTATATATATCGTCTGTGTTGTGTACAAACTGATTCAAGTGAAATACAAAGAAAGGAGGTGGGAGATGTTATACTGGCAGATAGTAGCATTCATTCCTGTGTGTTATATGTCAGGTTTGGTAAAATGATTATAAACTTGTTGCTTAATGTTGTTGTTGTTGTAGAATATTTCCTTTTGTTTTGAAGGAAATGGCCTGCAGTGCTGATGGCTTACCCACAAGTGAGGCCCTCAGTCTCTTGCATGAGGACATCTCCATCGCTTTGGATGAATATCAGAAGACAGAAGCTGAAAAGTAAGTGTAGAAAAGATTATTAATTAATTTTGAAATACAGTATTAACCTGTGGGGCATATTGGAGTCTGTACTTTCTTGTAAATGAGGCGTATAGACTAACCAGGGCGTATGTGCGAATATCTCAACTCGGTTCAATTATTCGGGCTGTACTGCATGTTTTCTGCCCTTGGTTTCTTATGGGATTGTACCACGCTGGAGGTGTATCCACATTGCCTGACAATGATGCTATGGACTGACACAGAAAATGGGAAATTGAGCAACCCAGTGATGTGCCCTTGCTATTGTAAACACCTCATATGTTTGGTGATACTGTATTATGTTTTATATTTCAGGAACAAAGGTTTTGGACCAAAGAGTGTTCTGTATGAAGCCTTCCACCACAAGAGTAGTCTCTCTGTGTTTCATTGGACATCAGTGATAGCGTTGATCGTTGAAGGCATCGTGCTGCTGGTGGCCTTCGCTGCATGTAATGACCCCAGGTGTGTACAGTATGGGTCCATAAAATACAACAGGCATATGAAGTTACCTTTGATTCTTTCTGTGCTATATATTGACCTGAGAATGTGGACTGGTGTAATATTCTCCATACATAGGTAAAAATATATGACCTTATGATTTGGTATGAGTGTAAATACAAGCAAACATACAGTAGCAGTAAAGCAACCATTTGTTGACAGATAGGATAACTACTCTGATGTCCTTAATAATTTTTCCATTAGAGAATTTAAGATGAATTTTGTTCTGTTTAGATTTACAGATGATGTAATATGTTTATTATTATTATCAGGTACCAGCATCTTCCTGCCGAGTCCTTCTTCATTTTCTTAGCAGTAATTCTTAACGTGTACTTGGTGTGGTGGGACACTCAGCTGAGGCACAAAGAGGTCCCAAGACTCACACACAACGTCTTAAAGGATCTTAAAGGTAAAGCATTGTGACTTACGGTAACGTTTTTTATTAATATCCGAACATTGTCTGTGAATTTTAAAACTGTTCTTTATTTAGTTACCCACAAAAGTACCGTCAGTGTGTGTGTTGTTTCATACTAGGACCTTGACACTACTCTCCTGCAACTTTCTACACTTATCATTACACCACTACCCACCACTGTTCTCTCCTAACTACAGTATTTGAGGTTTCTTTGTCACTTACTCTTGCTTGTTTCCGTTGGTGTCATGCGTGCCATTTTTTTTTTTCAGAATACCACGGCAATGTGTTGTGGTCTGCCGAGAACTATCCTCACCTCCACTCCCCCCCTGCATCACCCTCCAGTGGACTCGTCGCGATGGTAACACAGTCAACCTCCCTTGGTCTCTCCTGGTGCGTGGGGATATTATACTCATGAAACCTGGACAGAAAGTTCCTGCTAGATGTAGGCCCATGCAGGTAAGATATGGAATGAATCTCACATGAAGATTAACCCCTCCAGCTTATGTCACCTGATGATTAAACACCCTGTTACTACCTAGGAGGGTTAGGTTAGGATTAGGTGAAATTAGCTAAGGGGGTTATTCTTCGTGTGATCCCTTTGGAATTTCTTCTTTCATAACAGATAGAATTCAGTAAGATACAATGCACACACCAATTATTGATGGGTAAGTTTATTTTTTGAGAGAGAGAATGACATTGTGGTGTTTGAATGTGGTAAAAGAATGACTTATGTCGCATGAAGGTTAGGGACAAGTACTCACAGATGTTTATATATATATAGACTTCATATATTAATTTACAGGACAGTTGCAGCGGGGGCGGGGGAGAACTACACATGGGCGACATCTATTCCCCAAATCTAGAAGGTATTGGGGAGGGCTTCAGCTCCCCCAAGGCCCAGACACCCCTCAGAGCCACTCCTTACATACTACTGGAAACACCTTACATCTCCAACCTGAGAATCCTACTTGCCGAGGCTCTTAACAGGCCAGTGACCGTGTTCAACAAGCAACGTTATTATTTGTTCAGTTGGGCGATGGAAACTGTCATATTACCCATTGTTGTGGTAAGTATTATAAGAGTTTAGCAGGAGTATTTGTAAGATGTTGAAAGTATAGGCCTGGATTTGGTATTAGACGTTTGTTATTGTCCTGTTATTATATCCTCGAGTGCTAGATCTTATGTACGTTCTGTGATGAAACCGGAATATAGTTTAAGGTCCCTGTTAGTCCGTTCTGATGCTGACAAGATTTATAGAAAGAATTAGTTTAGAATATTACATTTGGAGGAGGTGCCCATCAAGCTCTAACCTAATCCTCTTATATGAAAACTGACAGCAGGTTGTTGACAGGAGTTAATCTTGTAACATGGGTTAGAATAATGCTTTTTTTTTTGTAAATTGGATTCAGTGTTGGGAATGATAAACCTAAGAGAAATTTCATGTGTAAATGTTGTTTTTGATAATTCTGAAGTTTAGTATCTATCAAGGTATTATATGGAGATGGTGTGTATGTGCATCACTGTTACTTCAGCTGTTGTTTCACATGATGAGGTAACCAACTTCCTTCTTTACTAGGGTCTTATCCTGGTCATCAATGCACTCAGAGTGTACTACGGGAGTTGGGTTGGAGACTGGACTGAGGTGCTCCTGATTGGTCCTGTGTGTGTGGCTCTTCCTCTCATCCCTCTGGGTCTCCCCTTAGCGTGGCTCATGCTCAACTGGCTTGGTACGGCACGGATCCTCACCTTGTACCACCATGTCAATAAGTTGCAGGTTGGTTGTGGTTCTCTCTACTCTTGGTCGCTTATAAAAAAGATTTGTTCAGGTTTGAGAACTTTCACATGTTATTGGCAAAGTTTACACAACCAGATCTCGGTAACGGTTATGTGTTATTAAAATTTTAATTGCCCTTTGACTGGAGAATGGACATGTGTGTCTTACTTATATAATTGTGAGTGCTAGTTTAGTGAGAAGTGTGACAGTATCTATAGTCCTCCACTGCCTCTTTGATAGAGTGACCCGATGGAAGATCCATTTGAGGACGCGGAGCTCGAGGCCCTGCAGCTGTCTGAGATGTCGGTCAGGTGGATCGAACTCCGGAAGCACTTCATCCTGACCATGGCGGGCAAGGAGCCTTCCCCCATAAGAACTGCAAATGTTCTTCATGTCTTAGCATCAGTAACGGTACGGTAGATACACTTGTGGTACAGTATTTAATCATAATACTTGTTTCTCACTCCTGTGCGACATTATCCAACCCAGAGGGACAGGTTAATCAGAAACAAGAGTAACTAACATACTAATTTCTTTTTTCCCTATAAAAATATTTTCATTTTCATACAAACTAAAAAGAATTTAAAAGAAGGTATTGAATAGTGACAATTGAATTTAATATCTTTTTTTAGTATTCTACACATTTAGGTTCATTTGTGCCGAATCAATAACGCATTTTCATAAAATCGAGGCAGTAAATTTTGGCGAAAAAATCCCACACTTGACCCCAGCTGAGTTATTGTGTTATATTAAATACTGTACCTGTATTACAGATGTATAATAGTGTAGATATTATGTTTAGAAGTTTGAGTGAAGTCTGAGGTATTTTATTGTGGAGAAATGTTAACTCTGGATGACTCATTCAAGTGAGATAGAAGTGTGTAAAGCTTTGCAGGTGACTTATGAGTAAATATATTACTGTTGTTGTTTTGGCCAGAACCTCTGCTGCGTTGACAAGAAGGGAGTTCTGTCGTGGCCGAACCCTACAGCAGAGAAAGTGTTTTTCCTCAAGAACAGAGCTCATAATAATCTTGCTTCCAGGTAAGGTTTTTAGTGTGAGAATAGTTACACAATGACTTTATTAGGATTCTTAACAAAGTGGATGTTAATTATTGTATTGTTAAGTTAACCCTTATGCCCCGGGTGCCGGTCCAGAACGTCCAACTAGCGCGCCCCGGGTGACGTTCCAGAATGTCCGCCTATTTTCCTGCCATTTTTTTTATTTATTTTATTTTTTATTTTATTTTTGTTTTGGAAAAAAATGATTTTTTTTTTCGATTTAACCCCGCGAGGGGGGTACTGCCAGCAGCACCCTAACCCGGGGCTTAAGGGTTAATTGGAAGTTCTTTAGAATTTATCCTTATTTGATACCCTTTTTTTCTTTTCCTCTCTGTGTTCTACCTCACTATGCACCAGATGTTCACCATTTTGTAGTGAAGAGTGCAGTAATAGTAAGGGGGGAGCTTAACTTCCTCTTGTCCTCTCCCCAGGGTTGTGTATCATCTCCCCCACAGAACTTACTGAAGAGAACTCCTTACTCTGTGTTTAGACGTTCTCGTACTTCATCTCTTAATAAAGCTCCTGACAGTATCATACAACTAGAGTGAATTTACTGTATCTCTTCAACCGCAACTTAGAACACCATAGCGATGTCCTCTTTTGTTCTGATCGTAATGAATCCTTAATATTTTTCAGTGCTCCATCTCTGTATGGAGAAGATGCCCTTTTCCAAGAAATCAAAACTGAGAAGATCATTTTATCAAATCCTACAAAAGGTATTTTGTGTAAATGTACTTTTGATTTATATATATTGCATATTGCATACAAAAGTAAGGGCCAGGCATTGAACACAAAGATGATGTTGACATTATATATCTGTCCCTCCTGACCAGTCTTGGTTTATCACTCATAAAAACCCCCACTCATACAAGCCACTTCCCTCTGCCATATAGGGTGGCCAGAATCAAGAGCAACACAGACTGTAACATGAAAAAAGAGAAATTATATACAGATGTACACAGACACTTCTTGCATTTTTCTGTACACACACACACACACACACACACACGCACACACACACACACACACACACACACATTTTAAATAGATTCTCGTGATTACTGAACTAAAAGACGTCTCGGTGAATTAGCCTTTAACCAGTGTAGGGATTGATTTATAAAATGGTAGTTTATGAAGCAGATGTTTAGGCGACAGTATAGAGAACATTTTTCCTTTTTATCTTTATTTTATTTTACAGAATCCGAGTCCGTGTTGATGTCGCTGACCCACGATCATCAGACGGCTTTTGGGCTTCAGTTTGACGACCCGATGTGGAGACGCTACCTACTCTCGCTCAAACCCCTCGGCCTCAACATACTCCTGAACACCTGTAACCCGGCCACCCAGAATCACTACACCCAGTTCTGTGCTCACATAACCTGTGAAGCTATGTATAATGAAGACCTTGTACCAGTCTCACAGAGGAGGTAAGTTGGTTGATGAAGTAGATGAAATGTTTTCCTTTTTATTTCAAGTGGATTATAGATTTAATGGGAGACTTTGAATGTCATGTTTTGTCTTTGTTTAAATCAAAGTTAGAGATTTCTTTTGCTGTGTGGTTTTTCCTAGTATAATTTGTTTTGATGTAAGAATATTAACATTAATTATTAGCATTATGTGTGAATATGTGATGATTGTGTGATTGTTATCCAGCTGATGTGCAGATTCTGAGATGTGTTGTGGACCTGTACGTCTGTGTGGGTGTTTGTCTGTCTGTCTGTCTTTTCGTTCATCCATTCATCCGTGTATATGTGAGAGAGAGAGAGAGAGAGTGCTGGTCCAATATGTATACAGTATAGATATATATATGTGTGTGTAAACATACCTGTGTAAAAATGTACTGTGAATATGTGTGTATGTACAGTATGTGTGTGTCTACCTGTTTGTTCCAGTATTATACATGACTGTTTAATGTTACACTTACCTGCACACATACACAGGTAAGTAATGATGTTAAATTTCTTATTTTTCTCATTAACATAAAGCAAAGATGGCATTGTATATTGGGAAGTATACACCAAGTTTATACAGTAGTCATATATTCAGATTTATATATAAGTTAGCCTTTCACATGAGACTATTTATATTTAGTTAAAAGGAAAGCTATTAGTGTAGTCTGCTGAGTTGATGATAATGGAAGAGAAAGAGGTGTGTCAGGGTGATGGAATATGACCCTCAAACACCACAACTCTTCACACACAGAAAGTAACATAGAACAAACCTTTGGTAATACAACCTCGGAGACGTGTCCCCCTATAAGTGCATCCTTGACTAAATCATTCACCATCCTAACAAGTATAAAGTTATTGAGAAAATGGTTGAATCGACTCTAACGATCTTAAACCTTTTAATACGGGAGAGGTTTAGACATTGCAAAGATATTAGCGTACTTTACTTTGACCTTAATCAGATTGTAATGCTTTGACAGTGAGTGATAGTCAGTGTGTAGTAGTATAATGTGGATGTTATGGAGATTAATGAATGGGTTTTTTTAATTGGTTAAAAGTAGATGTTTCCTCAGTGTGGAAGCTGAAGTAATCGGAGGACTCTCTGGGTGGTGTTGTAAGCCTTAATATTCAGGTCACTACTGTAAAGCCCTCCCCCCCTAAAATATGCCAGGATAACTAATGAATGAAATATAGGGACAGATTTACATTGACTTTTATTTGACAAGTGGGGAAATTGTTTTATTAAATGTAGACAATATCTTTGCTCTGTAATGAACTGTTTATTTAATATATACTAAAATACAGGTTAATAAACTTGGTGTGAACTTTTCTGTTTGTTTGTGTTCAATAATCATTTGCATGTTAAATATTAAGTTTGCTGATTGAATTTATTGAGTTTTACTAACTTTATTTAATCCATTAATTTTTGTATTAAAATTATTTTCATCATCGATTAAAATCCCTTTATGTATTTTCCTTTTAAATTTTTTTTATAGATAAGTACCAATACTAAGCCCCTATTTCTTATTTCTGAGCAGCTATGTAGAACATGGGTGTGAACATCGGCACGTAGTACATATGGACATTCCTGTGTGCAGTCGTGGGTAGGCTATCAATGTTTTTTAGTAGTTTGTGTTGGGTACTGTCCTCCATCGTAGTCCTGTGCGCTGTGTACCAATGTAGCACTAAAGGTTAGGGTTTTCATCTTCACTTCTCCTTTAATACTGTGGCTTTCCATCTTCACTCCCTCTGTACAGTACTGATAATATCTCCCAAAACAGTAACAGGCCACTCTGAGTCACTGGGTCATAATAGAGGGTAAAGGTTAAGGAACTGGTCTTATGGATAATGTTAGCTCCTACCTTTAACCTGTTGTTCCTATGATCACACCCGAGTCACATGATTGATAAAAGAAAAGACTCGTTACAGCAGAGTTTATCTTGTAATACTATGACCCATTGACTCCTCTTCATGGCCAATGTTTGTAATTAAGGAAGATAATTAAAGATAAAATATTACCCGGATGTGAAGATTACCGCTACATTTTGCGTACTTAATGAGGATCCCTTAGTGGAGGAAGACACTTTATTGGTTGTTTTTGTGTGTTTTCTACAGTACATGTCACTTGTTTTATGTAAGGGGTAAAGTGTATTGCTCTGGCGGGACTCACACTGTATCACTGTATCTGAGTTACTGTATTGTCTTTATTATCTACGTTAATTCCAACATTCTGTATCACTTGTACTTTCTTTCCTTCTGTCGGTGTTTGAATCTTTCTTTTGATGTCTCGTTATTCAAGTTTTTGTTTCCTCACTGCCAAAACTTTTTATCTGTCGCCTCATGCATGGTACGTCGGAAAGAACAGCCTCCAGTGATTCATCTCCTCCACTCTCTCAGCTAGAGCCATACACCAGTACTTCCCAATGTATATTTTTGTACTCTGTGTGATTGTGTTCTTCGGTGGGTTTTCTGCATCCCGTGATAGTACGGTATAGTTTTGTACTCAATGTAATTCTGTTCATCTAAGGGGTTTCTTTATCCTGATAAATTCTTGGTATAAGTTGTGCTGAGCTTCTGTCATCAGATCACAAACGATCATAGTACCATAGAATATAGTCTGATAGAAAGATTACAAGAATCCAGCATTTATGTGTGGAATGCAACATATATTTGTATCTGTTGCATAGTGCAGTTAATACTTGTTGCATTAGATGTTTGCTTTGCTCCATTCCACTGAATTCTAGCTGTTAAACTCCATCTATATTCCTTGCAATAAAGTAAGTTAAAATTTCCCCCACGATTCAATGTCCTTGTCAATGTACCCTGTATTGGTGTCTTTTGTCTATCTGTTATATGTGAAATAACATAATTATGGTAGTTAGTAGAAGCTCTATACTGTGTCAAGGAACAGCCTACACTTAGCTACATAGACAAACATAATTGATTTGCCCCGATAGATAAGTTATCAGTCAATATTCAGGCAGTTCTATGTTATATTTGCCTCGTGATCGGTCAGTCCATTCTGTTTCACTGAAAGGGCTGTGTCATCCTCGTGAGTGTCACTTAAAAGCATGTAAGGTAAGCCACTGTGTTATGTTATACACCTCAGTTCTTTCTTCTCTTGGATGAAACATTTGTTGATAAGAGTAATGCAGTTTTTTTTCTAAAGTGATAAATTGATTTTTCTCGATATTTATATGTAGGTACCGGCATCCCTCGAGTTACAGAAGGGTTACGTTCCTGAAATGTTGTCCTTAACTCGAAATACAGTAACTCGGAGTTATGTAACTCACTGGATACCTGTACATAATATCATTTTCATCTCGATATTGTAAATGTAAATTGATCACATGTGGATGTTGTATAGGTATCAGGCAGTGTAATGGAAATATCAAGTTGACAGTGTTCTCATTTATTGGCCTGTCATCATCTGTTTATACTGTCATTTACACTGTATTTCCTAAGTATTTTGTATTCAGTAAACTGTTATAGTTTACGTTGTTTATTTCCTGTATATTCTTTACTTTTGAAGTTTAAATAAATTCGTTAGTTCCTCGATCTTCTCTAAATACTGTATACAGGCATTCCCCGAGTTATGGAAGTGTTGCGTTCCTGAAAAGTTGTCCTTAACCTGCCATCCTGTAACTCAAGATCCCAGAACTCAAAATCCCATAACTCAAAATCCCATATCTCAAAATCTCATGACTCAAAATCCCATATCTCAAAATCTCATGACTCAAAATCCCATATCTCGAGGGAAAGCCTCCACCGATATTGGGTTCATTCTCCACACTTGAACGGGTTAGCTGGGATTACTTGATGGCAGAGCTCTCCTGACTACAGTACCCGATCTCTTGCCTTGTAGTCTCTCTTCTTGGTGGATTAATTAATCAATGTCCGTTAAATATTGTTTATCTTTATGTAGTATTGTGTAGTTTAGAAAGATTCGTTTTGTAAGGTTTTTCTAAATACTGTGCAGATTTATTTTTTGCTTAATGTCTAAATCCTGTGTAGCTTAGGCATATTTCTTGCTTAATGTCTAAATCCTGTGTAGCTTAGGCATATTTCTTGCTTAATGTCTAAATCCTGTGTAGCTTAGGCATATTTCTTGCTTAATGTCTAAATCCTGTGTAGCTTAGGCATATTTCTTACTTAATGTCTAAATCCTGTGTAGCTTAGGCATATTTCTTACTTAATGTCTAAATCCTGTGTAGCTTAGACATATTTCTTACTTAATGTCTAAATCCTGTGTAGCTTAGGCATATTTCTTGCTTAATGTCTAAATCCTGTGTAGCTTAGGCATATTTCTTGCTTAATGTCTAAATCCTGTGTAGCTTAGGCATATTTCTTGCTTACTGTCTAAATATACTGTACTGTGTAGATTAGACAAATTATTTCCTTTGTCTAAATACTGTTTAGTTTAGACATACTGTATTTGTTGCTTTATATTTTCTACATACCTTCTAGTTTCGAAAGATCTATTCTCTTTTTATTAAGTTGTAGTCATAAATGCTTTATTAGTCATGTGTACCAGGGAAGGCAGCTCTCTGTTGCAGGTACAGGGTCATAATTTTACTCGAGTACCCTAAATAATTACTAAATTTTAGGACTTGCAATAAACAGGAACATCGTAGTGTGATCATTGTGAGGAACATTTATTTCCTGTCCATGATATGATGAGACTTTAACCCTAGTGACTTTTGAGGTACTTGTTTATTGCACATCATAAATTATACAGTATTAACTATACTATAGGGTTCTGGAATAAAATAATGATCCTGTATAAGCCACATGTTAAAATCCTCCTCCATTATCCCTATGTCTTTAAGGTCTTATCCTCACAACACTATAGGAGGAATAGACAAAAGAGGTCAAAATATTTACAGATTGTTTTTGGCCACGGTAAAACCTCTATTTAATATATTATGTGGAGAGTGGAAAGTCCATTATATTGAGGGTCCATTAGATTTGAAACCCCCAATACAACGAACTAGTATACAGAGACGAAAGGTCCATTATATTAAGGGTCCATTAGATGTGAAACCCCCACCTAACGGATTGTGTGGCCAGAGAAGTCCAGTTAAATGGAGGTTTCACCGTGTTGTCGAGATGTGGTTGAGGAATTGGGTAGAAAGTCAAAGTTATTTGGCCCCATAGTATCAATCATCAATTGTGTATGTGTGTGGATGATGACAGAAGCTTACAATCATCACCACAAGGAAGGAGGACCTTCTTGGAGTCATGATGCTGTTGTCTCAGTAGGGTGTCCATGATGGCATACTTCCCAGGTAGGGTGATAATGGCCTCTCAGGATTTTGTTAATCTTTCACAGTATATTTTTTTCACTCCCCTGCTTACTTGTCTGTGTGTCTCACAACTTTCCCAACAATATATATAATAACTAAATGTGTAATAAATGCTTGACTTTTAGATTTTCTTTTATGGTTTATGTTATTTTGTATGGTCAATCTTATGTCCTGAATCCCTGTGAGAAGGATTGCAGGAATTTTTATTATTACTATTTTTTTTGTAGAAACTAATGAGACATGAGTTTTCAGTGACACAGTAGAGGCAGCTTAGTGAGGTGATGTAAGATATTCTGTCTCCTAGTTTGGGTGATAAATCAAGGAACACAATAATTAACTAAAAGAATTAAACTCAGTTATAATGTGAGGTTGGGTGTAATGTAAGAGGAAAATAGGGACAGTGACTGAGGCGTTTTGTGAGATGTGGCAATTCCTTAGTCTGGCTACTATGGCGAGGCTCCTTAGGGGCCATTCTGGGACTTTTAACACAATGTAAACAAACACAGAGTTGCCGCGCACATCTTACAAAACACACCAGCCAATGTACCAGGTATAAAGTGCAGGTGACTGTACATGTAAGTCCTCTCTGAATCTTAAGTACATTGTCAACTTAGATGGTACAGTACAGGAAGATGTGTACAGTACATATAAGTCTTCTCTGTTATTTGATCTCATGATAACGTGACTAGAGGCTCCACACACAACCTCTTAGATTGTGATCAGTCTTGAGATATCCTTGTTTGGTAGGGGCTGGATAATGCCTGATAGTGATGTAGTTAGTATTGTCTGTAAGTTCTTTGTTCTATTTGGTTTGGTTCCATGTTAATTCTTCAATCTATGAACTGTGTGTAAAACTATCCTTATCTTCCACTCAGGTGCTTGTGTGAGCTGGCCAAACAAATAGGTTTCAGTGAACAAGCTCAAGAACCTTTTGAGTTGGAGCATCAGCTGTCGACATTTAGACATGTGGTAAGGTGGCATATTTTTACTGTGTGTTTGTGTGTCACTTTGATTGTGTTCAGTTTTGATGAAATATTTAAAAAAGATATTATAGCCAGGAAAATTGAATTCCTTTGATCCATACTATATATTTTTTCATTCATGTTGTAATAAGGTCGTGTGTTCAGCCTCCAGATATGGCGTGCAAAGATCGTCTGGCCAAGTCGTTAATGATCACCAAACTCAAGTTCCCCTTCCCACACATGGTCTCGGTGCTGGTGAGGGACCGCGGCTCACGTAAACTGGAGTTAATGTCACAGGTGAATATAATAGTTCTCTCAGGTTTATGTTGTGAGATGTTGCCAATAAACTAAAACCTCTTGAATATGATGTTAAGGATTAGAATCTTTCTTTTCCTTATAGTTTCAGTCTTTCCTGTGTTAGTTTTATTCTTTATGGTGTTAATAGTCTTCGGGAGTAGGACTTGTGAATTGAGTATTACTACGTTATTATTTGTATGACTAGTGACACAATTGAAGGGATTTTCTTATTAATAAAACCTAAGTATCTAGATGTGTGCAGGATCATAGATAAGATACCTCTGTTATTCACACTTATTGTATATATCTGAGAAGGTGGAGACAATATGCTGCAGCCAAAAGTACAATATTCTGTCTCTGTCAAAACATCAGAACCTCTAATTAAGGGTTCATGCTTTTCTACATATCGTAAAACAGTAAAGTTATCAAGTTTGACCTTTGTTTTATCTCCTCAGGGTACAGCAGATATTGTGTTAGATTCTTGCACTGACTACTGGGACGGCTACGACATCTGTCCATTGACGGAGAAGGACAGGTAAGAAGCAGGATTTTTGTCATACAGTAAAACAATATTTAAAGGATTATATGTATAATTCTAGGCCTATGTATGATTCTTAATCAATAGGTGTTTGAACTCCTTATGGTGAGGGTGATAGGGAGCGCACTCTGCCAACCACGTGATAATGGCACTCACACACACACACTAAGAGCCCCCTTTATTTAAATTACTTGTTCCAGAAAGAAAATATTGGATTTCTACCACCGAACGAGTCTCTCTGCCTACTGCACCGCGTTCTCCTACCGTCCCACCTCTTGTGTTGTCAGAGAGAACTTAACCAATATCTACATGGAGCTTCCTATTGACCCGACGCATCTCTACAACGCAGCCCGGACGCCTACACCACACATCAGCACAGGTTTGTTAATTTTAGTCTGGCGAGTCTTCTTTATCAGATAATGTCTTTGTGGGGTGTAGGAGAGGATATGTAGGGAGACGCTGTAGGAGAGGTTATGTAGGGAGACGATGTAGGAGAGGTTATGTAGGGAGACGATGTAGGAGAGGTTATGTAGGGAGACAAACAAGGTATTAAGTTGTATCTCTGACATGTGTATACTAAATGAATGTCCTAATAATAATTTCTATGTCTCAAGTTTCCCATAAACCTCAGAGTGTTAGTCCGGGGTACATTTGAGTTTAACGACTGTACTTATGTTCATACCTTAACCTAGAAACAGAAAGAGCTATAATGCTTATAATTGGTGTATATATTTATCATGACAGTCCCTAGTTTAAGCTGCTTGAGTCCAGGAGTCAGAGTCATTCATGGGTTAGGGATGTGAGCAATACTGTCTTTCTTTTTTTTCCAGAGGCACTTTTTGGTGATGAGGAACACACAGAATATGAGGAGATTGACGATATTGACGATGCCTTCAGAATGCAGTGTAAACAAATCTTCATAGGTATGGTGACGATGCAATATCAAGCCAAGACCGATATGGTGAGTCACTTTTGTCTGCCTGTGTGGGGTCACTTCTTTGGGGAGGAGGGTAGAATTTTTATTTCCATTGATTCTTGATTAAAAAAATATATATTTTGATTGGAAGACACAGGGAGTATATCTTTGTACCTTTTGTTGACTGATTGAAGAGGAGAAGGATCTTACTTTGAGCATTTAATCATCATTCTTTATTTGATTGCTTATATTTTTGATTTAGCCCGTTAAGGATGATGTACAGTAGCTAAAACAACTACCGGTATCTGTGCAGGTGGGGGTTGATATGCTCCAAGATTTTACGTGTGACTATTGACAGCCCTCATATACCAAAATTTATCGTCCATGGTCTCATATTGTTTCCCACAAAGTATGCACAGGTGGTTGTTTTAGCTACTGTACAGTATTAAACTATCATCCTCAATGGTTTAAAATCGTACAGTAGTCTTGAAAAGGATAAATTACCGTGCTTAAGTAATTAGACCGTCATCTTCGAGGCATTGTCATCCCATCGTCCTTATAGGGTACCATTCATTTTAACTCTTTTGTCAATGAGAATAAGCCCGAGTGATTAGTCTCTGCTTCATTGCTTCAGGTACAAATGATTGAGCAACTAGACGCTTCGTGCATTCGGTTCGTCCACTTCAGCAAAGAGAACGAGCTGCGGTCGCGAGTGTTTTCAGAAAAGATGGGTTTAGAGAGTGGCTGGAATTGTCACATATCTCTCTTGTCAGATCGGACCAGGTGAGTTGGCCAGGGTGTGCTGTTTTTGCTGTATATTTATGCTACCGTGTGTCCGAGACTTGATTACGGCACATCGACGTGATTGATTGATTGATTGATATCGTCTTTAACCCCTTGTGTACGTGGCCGCCTCTTGAGGTGGTATAAAATCGCCCGGTGTTGGTTAAGTAAGACATCAAAAGTGGCCTCCCCGTAGTGAAGGGGTTGATCACATTCTTAATACTATCAATGGACTGTGTGTACTGTACAGTATTAACACCATCTCTCAATGGAATGTTCTTGGTGATATCCCCAACACTATCAGTGGAATCGTTATACTGACGTTTACCTTCGTATCAGTGACGTAAACATTCCCTAGTTTGTTAACCTATGCATTATATTTTATCTTATACTGTGTTCTTTAATATATTTTTGACTTTGTGTATCTTTATCTTTTTGCTTGCCATATCTCACATCTTCAGAGAGTTACCTTCTAAGGGGCACCCCAGTCAGAGTGGCCTGCAGCTTCCCCATCACTCCACATCTTCATTGTCTTGTCCATTCCCCATTATACAAAGAGCAATAGATATTCAATGCTATCAAAGATGAGAATTCCCCATTGATCTAAGGTCTACCACCCCCATTACCCATTTCACAGTTACAAAATAAAATGATGCAACTTGGACGAGAAAATTTCTTCTTTGGAGTCTTATGCTCACATTACTTCAGAAAGAGGAAAGCTTTTTGTTAGTGATTTTCTTTGTTTGATTTCTCTAGGGCCGCCAAGATTCCCCAGATGGGTACAGCCACATTATTATGCTGACAATAGGGTAATTAGTTTACATTTAATTTGAGTCAAAACCATTCATAGACTCCAAAGAAGTAAGTAGTATTTCTCACTGTAAAAGGCAATAGGGCCCCTGTATACCTATTAATGGTCTGTCCCCTTGCCCCTCGTCTGTATGGAATGTTGTGCACTTTCATTCTTGCTGAAGGTGGAGTGTATAGTAGTGTGTTTGTGAAATTTTTAAGTACGAATTACATGTATTTTGTGTTGTGACGCTGACAGCTAAAGGTTGTGTAAACGTATATAGGACAGAAAGTGGAAATTCAAGTCGCACAGGACAAGCGGCTTCCGTCAAGACGTCCGGCCTGACACTGTACAGACAATCCACCGAGGACGTCACCAGCCCTGACCTTTCCAAGACTCGATTCCGGTAAGCTACAAATTGAGGAACATATTTTATACTCTTGAGAATTAAAGCCTAGTAACCTTTGAGACTTACAACAATTACAGATCATCATAGTTTAACTTGCAAATATATTACTTTCTCTATTTAAACTGTTATACAATATGATTTTTATATGTAAAATTTAAGATTCAAGTAGAAAAGAGTTCCTATTACTCATACAAGAACTACATTCTTTATTATTTATGACCCAGTGTCCTATGTAGTGATAATCTGATATATAATGACTTCACCAGGTGAATAAAACTCACTGCAAATTATGGTCAGCTACAGGCTTCTATTGATCGGGTACACCGTGGTACACGTACACTCACTCCAGGAAACTATCTTTACGACTTTGTGTTAGACAGTATGACACAACGGACGAAGGATTTTGACAACCCTACCGAGACAACAGGAATCGCGGTGTTCATTTTGTAATCCATCGGACACCTCAGTAAAGATAGTTTTCGGAGTGAGTGAACCATCCTCTTCTTTATAGGTACATAGTGAGCAGTAGGTGGTGTTGGGACCAGTGGTAGTCTTGATTAGGGATAAGGAGACCAAGACAAGAGTAAACATCTGTCCTTGTCCTCAGTGTTATCATAGAGTAAACATCTGTCCTTGTCCTCAGTGTTATCATAGAGTAAACATCTGTCTTTGTCCTCAGTGTTATCATAGAGTAAACATCTGCCTTTGTCCTCAGTGTTATCATAGAGTAAACACAGTTATCATAGAGTAAACATCTGTCTTTGTCCTCAGTGTTATCATAGAGTAAACATCTGTCTTTGAGTAAACATCTGCCTTTGTCCTCAGTGTTATCATAGAGTAAACACCTGTCTTTGTCCTCAGTTTTATCATAGAGTAAACATCTGTCTTTGTCCTCAGTGTTATCATAGAGTAAACATCTGTCTTTGTCCTCAGTGTTTATCATAGAGTAAACATCTGTCTTTGTCCTCAGTGTTTATCATAGAGTAAACATCTGTCTTTGTCCTCAGTGTTTATCATAATGGTATACCGTAGATCCAACCTCATTTTGGGTTCATTGTCAAGTTTACAATTAATTTACTAGTTAGTTGTCTGGCTGGGTATACTTGTCCAGTTTGCATATTATTTGGTTTGATTTACATTTACAGGACAATTATGAAGCAATGAGAAATAAGGAGAGGTTTTTGGTCGGCATATTGTGAAGGGAATAATGCCAGTGTAAATAATTTATAGGATTTACTTTACTGGTGTCATTACTTACACCAGTGAGATGGGAATGAAGAAGGAAGACTAATTTTGGATTATAGACACACCAGCTGAGGTGGAAGTTACTGGTGGTACTTTAGGTTGCAATCAAGTACTAATATTCAACGTGTGGATATGAGACAATCAAGCCATTAACACAAGAAATCCCCCAGATCAAATTATGTTTAGGGATGAAGTTCATTTACTTCATTTACTGCATCATTATTAACTGACTCGTGTGGGAACAGAAGTACCACAAGTATCAAAACAATGTACTATGTACTGACCATGCAATGAAAAGTTATGCCTCTGTCAACCATCCATGTAGTCACCAAGGATTCTAGATTTTTTTCTCACTTATAAAATGGCTTACTGCAGTGAATATATTCCCGTCATTGCTTCTTGTCTCTATATGAAGTCCAGAGATTTAACAGCAACATAAATATAATATCTACATAAGTCAGATAGTGAGGAAAAAACCCAGTTAATCAAAAATACAGAACTGTTGCCCGCACACAGAGTTTAGTTAAAAAATACAGACAGGTGGTACCAAGGTGTCTGTGACCGCATGTGTTGTGATGGCTCGGTTATTGTGGAGTGGATCACCAGAGTAATACAGTAGTGAGATAAAGGGAACTGGAGGCATTAATTGCACAGAAATCTATTACTTATTGGATCAGTAAGACTGTCTGCATGTCTACAAGTGATGTATGTACTTGAGCACTGTATGGTATGGTACTCAGCATGTTCTTCTAGTCCTTGTTATGGTATTTAGTATTTCTTCATCCAGTTTTAGTTATAATGGTTGCCTGAAGGCCACGCTGATGGGAATTTGTGTCAGGAAGAAAAGCTACGGCCGTCACAACAACGACGCCCTGGGATAGTGAGGTGTACGACCCAGAGTCGAGTCATGAAGTAGCCCAAGAAAACCAGACAACTTGACAACCACACTGGCCAAACGTTACCCTGAGACTCACCGTTCAGTTAACATCCAGGTACACTATGACGACTACAGAAACAGAAGCAAATAGTATAAAGAACCTTGCCCAGAGTTCCACCCTGCTTGAGGATCAACCCGAGGGCTGCCAATTTACGAGTATCATGACCACTAAGCCACGGGTCTTGAGTGGTAATAGACGGTACAGCGAAAATTCTATTTAACGGACTATTTGGAGATTGAAAGTCCGTTATATCGAGGTCCCTTTAGATGTGAAAACCCCCTTCTCACGGATCATATGGAGAGAGAAGTCCGTCATATGGAAGGCTCATTGTACTGGAAAAAGAGACGACATAATATATTGACAAATTATAGAACAGCATTAAAATAAGTACCGTAGCTCTACACTATAATTAATAATAATATAACCCATAGCAACAGATGAGAGGAACTTTACTAACTGTATCATGTGAGGTGACTGAGGGTCTTGTTGAAGTGATAGACCAAGGCATCTGAGTTGACTAATCTCTGTTGGTGATAGACTAAAGTAAATATGACTAACTCTTATTTTATAACTTCAATTTATAATTACCTCCAAGTACAAGGAAAGTCTGAAATTATCTCGTATGTTAGTTATCCATTTTTTTTTTCAAGCTTCATGCCAAAGTATCATGAGAAAGTGAATATATCTATAATATTTTACCACATATGAGATTTTCAGCAACTAGTTTAGGGAGTTAGTCTTTATCTAATACTGTAAACTGTCTGTGGTATAGTTTTTGTTTACTGGTATTTATTTACTCTCAGGAAGACTTAAATATTATAATAGTTCAACAGACAAGAAAATTGTGCTTGAAGGAGTTACCCTGATGAGTCATTATACCATACAATTTGAAGATTATCTTTTAGAATTTATCTTTGGGTATCCCTCCTATGGTTGGCACTGTGATAGCAAGTCCCTAAGGTATACTACTATGGACTAAGACAAGGAAGGAATGAATGTGGTATATGATGAGTTGCAGATGTGATTTGAAAGATACTGATGAGGAAGTTCATAGTGGAGTAAAGATGCTTGCAGGCGGCTTCTTAAATTGGGTGCAATAATTTGATCGAGGTCAAGTTTTCAATGTAGGCTGAGTTATACAGAGGTCAAACAGATAGAATAATTTTTGAGAACTGCTTTAGGTAATTTGGGATTTAATTCCAATTTCTAAAACCATGATAAAAATGTTATATCTGATCATTTAGGTGTGAGAGATTCAAAGAGGAACAGGAAGAAAGATATGTTGTTCCAGTTCTCTAAAAGTAAGACGTCACTTATGTACACCCGCTTCAAAAAGTATCTTTATTATTTTTGGTAGACGAGATGAATGAGTTTGACAACCTTCTCGAGACAACAGGAGTCACAGTGTCCATTATGAAATTCATCAGACACCTCCTTAATGAAACTTTTTGCCGTGAGTGTATATAGTTAGGGTAACACATAACACACCATTTAAAGCTTAATTTTAGAATAGATCTTTTCAGCACCATATATAATCCCTTCTTGTGATGTTGAGGAAGCTGAGAACTTGTTACGTCCTCCATAAATGTCTCATGATAAATATTTCCACCAGTTGTTTGGGCCTCCTCCTATCTGTACAGTAAAAGATTATTTTCTGTTGCCAAGTTTTTCAGTGATAATGATGTTATATATTACTCAAATGTCTGTATTTTGGTAGGTAAGATGGTGAGGATAATCATATTTTAATTCACTCCAATACAAGTTAAAACAGGTTGGTGAGAGATGACATTGTCTCTGATTTTTTGTGCACACTTTGGGAGTTTGGTTCAGTACAGGACAAGTAGGCACTGGCAGCTCACTTGAAGGACACATTTCTCTCCCTCCCCAGCCTTCAGTGGGGATTTTACAAGCTCAGTTCTATCTTTTCCATGTCTTGCAAATTATATGATGAAGGAGCATGTATATATATATAGAGAGAGAAACAGAGCGATAATTCAAAATGTAGTACTAATTTTTTCTTACCAGCATGAGAATTTTGGAAGTACTGTACCTAAGAAGTGTCTCTCATTCAGTTATATGTCTGAGTTTGTCAAGTTACTCCTAGGACTGTGTCACCATTAGTAGGATAGTGAAGAGAGAGATATCATCATCATATTTTTTTCCCACCTATTATTGCATCTTGTTATATTATTATGGAGGGCTTGGCTTATGACTGCCGGTTTAAACTCTGGTAACGAGTGGATGATCCCAGAGACACACGTGGGTGGAAGGGGACAGAGTTAATCATCTGGACTCGTTGTAGTTTGGATCTCTTTATCATGCATGGTTACTTTAGACTGCAGTGAACTAAATCATCTTTATTAATTAAACAGATAATTGCTTGAGGTAACTCTTGCCTCATTAATGTTGATGCTCCTCTGTTTTTAAGGCAATTAATTATTAACATTAACACAGGCTGTATATATTGTCCTTTTCAGTATGTCAGAGCTTTTCTATGGTATTAAATTTTCTAATAATCATAAGGATTGCTGGCAAGTTGAGATGTCATGTTACACAACTTTTTATTCAAGTATTAGGTAGACTAATTCATAGTTTATTTGAATTTTGAATGGCATTGTGTATTTAGCTTTTGATACTGAAAACCTTCTATTATTATTTTTTATAAATATTTATCATTTATTAACTTTTTGTAGACAGTGCATCTAAGGGATCATTCTTTAGTCCCAAGTCACTTGGTTCTGTATATTATCATCAGCCTCCCTTCTCCTCCCCCTCTCTCTCTCTTTCTCTAGCATTATGACTGTTACAATAATATTTTGTTTGTGTAATTGTTCTTACTGCCTTGCACATGTTTCTCGATGCCTCTAGCTCCTCCTTTAAGGGGTTCCAACGTAGTAAGAGTCAGCGAAGAAAGGGGCTGGGTTTAAGGTACGTGGCTACTACAGTACACCAGGAGACACACCTTATACAGTACTGTACATTTGACCATTTTTACACCTGTTCTTAGCTTTCTAGTAATTCCTGAAATCTAGGATCCCATTGCATGTAGACTCAGCAGAAAGATGTAGTAGAAGTCTGCTTAAAGATATAAATTATATTATCATACCAGTTTAACTTGCCTTTGGAAATATCTTAAGAGAAAAACTACTATATCTTTCAAATCCCAGATTCTCAAAGGTTTGTACACCCACCCAAAAAAAATCCTGTCGGTCATCTCTCTCATCCATGAATCCCGAGACTACATGAACCCGTGAATCCGAGACATCACACAGTGCGTCATCTGTGGAACCAACACTCTCATGTCTCGGGTTCACGGGTTCATGAATCTCAGGGTTCAGGGATGGGAGTACATTTCTTTTCCCTCAACTGGACACCTGGGAATACATCAAAATGGCTTCACGTCATCCCCACCTGAGTAATGACTTCCTAAATTCTATTATAATTACACTTTTATTTTAAGCTACATAGATATTATTTACTTCCCATTGTGCCTAAGGAGAGGAGAAAGGAAAAAAAAATAAGTATTAATTTTTGAGAATCTTGGGATGAGATCATTAATAAAATAGTTATTCAAATTGATCAGTTAACAGTAAAAGGTAATCTTGGTTCATCATTCTTATATCTCACCTGTTCCTACATATAAGTTTTAGGTTTTTAGTTTTTATTATTACGTGAAGTTATTTTTATATTGTTACTTGTGATTATTTCCTGATGTACGTTAAAACCTCCATTTAAAGGACATCAATTTTGACAGGTTTTACGTAATGAACCTCGATATAATGGACTGGACTCTCCTATACAGTCTGTTATATGGAGGTTTTTACATATAACAAACCTCGATATAATGGACTGTACTCTCCCATACAGTCTATTAAATAAATTGTGTCACTGTTGATGTTGTGTTTTAAATATGTATACAGATTATTTCTCTATGTTATCTTACTCTGACTTAAAACTATTGTCATATATCTCTCTTGGCATTTCTTCATATTTTATGCATATTTGTCAAAGTTATTTAATATACAAACATAAGTGAAGTATATTACAGTATTATTAGTGTATTTATGGCTGTATGGAAGAAAAGGACTAGTTTATTTAGGAATGTACAGTAGCTAAAACAACCACCTGTGCATACTTTGTGGGAAACAATATGAGACCACGGACGATAAATTTTGGTATATGAGGGCTGTCAATAGTCACACGTAAAATTTCGGAGCACAGATCGTTGTTTTAGCTACTGTACGTTTAGTCAGAGCAAGAGGTAGTGGGTTAATTGGCCCCAGTGAACGCTCTGCCATGGGGGGATTAATAACTCGGCCCCTTTTCCCTTTTTCTGGGGGTCAGGTTTGAATTCATTACCAAACCTTCAAACTTGAGATAATAATGCCATATTTTTTATTAATTAATCCTGAATTTTCTTAAACATTATGATAAAGTATTTATATTAGTTATGAATAATTTTCTTTACTTACAAAATGGGTTAGGATATCATGTGGTGTCAGAGGAGTCAGGATCCTGTGTTTAAATGTGTCTGGGCAGTGTTTACGGGTTCAGTTCTGAGGTTCGGACGTGGCCTTCTTCTCTCACCCCCCGTGATCGCTGCAACAACCAACAGATGATGTGTTATGTCGTCATTACACAAGATCTTCCACGGTTGCTTAGTCCTCATTTCTTAATCTTTGTCCACAGTGTTGTTCCTTTACTTCATTCTCGTCTTATCTTTTCATGCTTCCCTTCTACCCTTCTCCGTATGTACACACGCTGAGGTAACTTTTAACTCTCACGTCTTCTTTTTTGTCTGTTTGAATGAGCGAGGGACGATTGCTGCTGCTGCACATAAATGATAGCCGAATAGCATGCAGTATTCCATAGCTAACTGTTGGGGGGCATTGTTTGTTTTTTTAATCAATGATGTTTACAGTATTTTAGGTTTCCACAATAACATGATGGTAGTTTGGGTCTTCTCTGGCTCAAACTGTCAAACTATCATGTTATTTTGGAAATCTAACTATGGAATAGGTCATTATATGAAATTTTACCAGCTCTCTTCTTTAACCCCTTATGTACGGGGTCGCCTCTGAGCTGAATTAAGCCACCCGGTGTCAGAATACTATTAAATGTGGCGTCCCCGTAGGGAAGGGTTTAGGTTAGTTTAATTCACAGTGCTTCGACAGGTATAGGGAAGAAGTTCTGGAAACTCATTATATTCTTCTTTTTACTCCACTCCCCAGATACTGTTTTTTAAAGCACTGTGACTAAGCACTCTACATCAGCCCTTCTATGTGTTGATGGGCTGGACTCTATTAATCTTTTTTTCTAAATGATGTCGCTGTTGTAGAGCCTCGGTCAGCTGTCTTTTGTGCATGTTTGGTATTTTGAAGCCAATTTTCTTTCTTGCTTTTGCTGATGATGTTTTTGAAGTTTGCTTTGAGTGACAAAACTAACTTTTTGTTTAATAATTTTAATAAAAGACACTGCTGAAAATTACAGCATTTTTGTAACATTATTGGATTTTTTTTTTTGTTGGAGTTTATGAGATAGAACATAGCTCAGTATAGGTTGTAATCATCCTGACTCCATTTCCCCCCATGGGTCACCTTCACTTGTTTTTCTGTGCTTATCATCCTGACTCCATTCCCACATATAAAATATAGTTAAAATATATATATAATGGCAGGACTTGTGCAGTAGAGTTCTCAAGACGTTCAGACAGTGATATAGGATGCTTATTTACTGGACTGTATATATCTGTACAATGAAATACTTAAAGTTAGCAAGGGAACAGCTGAGTGTCTTCTGTCATAATTAATATTGTTAATAATAAAGCCACAGGTGCTAGTACTGTATAGTAATTATATTATGGAACTGCTGCTACAATGTGTTATCTACCTATACTCATACAGACACTAGTGGGTTTACCTCAGTCACTGCTTCAGATATGGGCTTGTTGTCATACACGCCTTGCTCTTCATTATTTTCCACTTCCATATTCTCATTTTGTGTTTCTTGTACTTCAATTTTTGGTAAATACAGTAGTAAGTAATTTAACACCAGTAATATTCCATAAGGGTAGAATTATTTAAGTTATGTCTCAACAACCACATTATTATCACCTGTTGCTGTTGGGAGTTGTTCAGATATATGTTGCTAATGCTTATTGTACAGTCATGAACAAGAGTCCTGTCGTCCCTGCTCCACGAACCCCTGAGATTCAGACTGGTGAATCCCAAACATTTATGGACAGAATAATGCATTAGTGTCTACTGGTTCGGGTTCACCAGTCTGAATTTTGTGGTTCGTGGACTTTATTTTTTTTCGTCACTTCATATTCAGGAAATTGAGAGTAATGGCAAATATCAATAAGTAGGATAATAGCATTACCAGTTATGTAAGTTATTTGTGAGTGATTTTATTCCAAGTTAATGAGAGATTAATTAAAATCCTTGGTATTTGACCAAGGAGGTTTTGTACCTTCGTAGAATTGCATCATGAATCCAGCGCTCTGGTATATCCAATTTTCAGTTAATTTTGTATTGAATTAAGCTGATTTTGCACTGAATATAAATTTAATTATAATTGTTTCCATAGTTTGACAGTAATCTCAAATTTGTCATATTATCTTAGTCTTGAAATATTTTTTTGGGAAGAGCAGAAGCCAGGGGGAGAAATAATTACTATTGCATCGCATTTTACAACAGGAGAAGGAACCCCAAGTGTGAGGCATACTATGTAAATTTATCCAATAGAGCGACCACATCATCCATCACTGCATACATTTTGCATATCATATTATCAGTATTATTTCCCTCCATGGATCAGGCTTTGTATGTTAAAATATTTGAGATTACTTCTTACTATTGCTGTCTTTAGGTGCTAAGTTACATATTTGATTGAGTATATAGTACTGTAGTAATTTTCATGATCTATTTTAAATGCTTCTTCATTGAGGTGCAGGATTTAACATAAGCTTACACCCATCACAGAAGCTCCCTGGAGGTTTCCCGGGCGCTCAGTCACTCGGCGCCGTCGGCGATAAACTTGGAGGTCGCGCAGGTGAAGTTCGAGGAGGAGGTGTCCATCTGTTCTGAATTCTCTCAGTCGCATACCTCATACCTGGAGGATGAGGACGACCAGAGGTGAGAACTGTGGATGGTGGTAATGTAGGTGGTGGTCAGAACTGTCACCATTATAACTAAATACAGTGGTATCTTTTTATTTAATGTCATCTATTTTTTCTCTATAATTATTCACAGGTAATTATGTTTTGATATATTGTAGATACGTTCAGGTAAACTGTGTTAAAAATTGCGTATTTTCTTCTGATATAATCCAGACGTTGTTACATTCATCTGTCTCCTTTGTATCAATGCCATGAGGAGTGTTAAGATACTTGAAGCTTTAACCAGTATGTTATTTACACAGACTTACAGGGTTTGGTTATAACTGCCCTGGAGGGACGAGCGAGGAGTGTATGATGCTGGCGGAGGAGGAGAACACATGCGACCAGGGTGACCCCACGAGTGATCAGCAGTCGCATATGTCCGGCCAGTCCGGGTCGCGCTCCACCTCTAGAGGGACCGATAGCACCGAACACTCCGCCTCGTTTAACTTTGATATGTCTAATCGGGTGAGAGTGTGAACAGTAGTCTTTCTTGATGGTGTAAAAAGTAATCTTGCAAATAATCTCAATAATTACTCTTATTCTTACGTATATAAACCAAAAACAGTCACGTTAACGACTTCACTTGGCTGGAAAAGTATCTTACCATTATTTTTCTTACACAGGCGCGACTCCCAAAAGGCATCGAGAACATCAAACCCCATCTTGAAAACGTAGACAATGTTCCGTTGCTGGTGTCCCTCTTCACCGACTGTACCCCACCAGCGACGTGTGCCATGCTCACCATCATGCAGGAGTACACGGAGGTTACTATGGTGATGGGGTCCTCGGCCAACGCAGATAACATGAAGCTGTTTATGCAGGCTGATGCTAGGTATGGTGCTTTGACTCTCTGTCTTTGTGAAACTGTTGTAAGGATGATAATGAATAGGTATCTTAAAGGATCATGAGTGTACTGTACTATACTTCTTAGGGAGTATAGTACTGTACATAGAAGATAAATGCACAGTACATGTTAGAGATTTGTGTGGTGTTGGTGTAAATATATAGAATACTTTGTAATTCTCTTTATGGTAAGGGTTAGATGTCATCCCTCACCTCTCACTTGCCTTCAACAGTCTGTCCGTGGATCCGCTCTACCCACAAGTGTGTATGAGGGAAGCAGTGTTCATCCGGCCTCCCTCTTCTAAGGGTCCGGCCCCTTCAGAAGTTGCTCGATCCCTCAACTTGTTGCCCTGTTCATTAGCCTTCCATCGTGACGACAGAGTCTCTCTCGTTCATCTCATAATGGAGGTAAAGGAAGGAAGATATTTACATGGATTACACCAAAAATATTATATGAATTAGGGAAAGATTCTATAACATGAACTAGAAGGTGACTATAATTTATTATCCACCTTTATTTTTTTATCAGGTTTAAGTCAGATAAATAATTGTAACCTTAATGTAAAAGGGGAAGACCTTAATAGAAAACATCTCTTACCTCACTGACAATGATTAAATGACAGCTCAAATGAAAGGAGAATCTATATACGAGTGTTTGATCCTTGTGAGAGAGAGAAAAAAGTTGATAACATTTAAAAAGACAAATTATAATGTTCTTGATTGATTGAATGCATTTTTTTTCCCTAGTCTCGTCACTACATGCAGCAGATGATGAGTTGCCTACAGTTCTGGGCATGTTGCTGTCTCTCCCTCACCTTCCTCCAGCTGTTGGCCGCTACTGCTGCTCTGCCTCCGTTGTTATCCTCAGGTAAGTCATATAATAAGCAATCTATAGATAAGTAAACACTTAACACAGTCACTCAGGCTAAAGGTAAATAAGTTCTGTCAATTAAATAGTTTGTGCAATTTTAACCTCTTTATTACAAGTACGCCACTTACACAAGGGGTTAAAATCTTGTTGAATATTTGACTGATATTCCAGCCATATTCTTCTATATTTCTAAAAAGCTGAGCATGAAATTGTCTGCCATCCTGGTACTGTATTTGGCACACCAGAGATGGATACCAGAACAGGGAGATAGAGTTCAAGGAAGAGGTGGAGAGTGGAAGGAAGGAATAGGAATAGATGGGAAATAAGGATGAAGGAGAGAGGAAAGAAATGGAAGAGGCTTTATGCTGTGAAATTTGCACCAAACTTTATATTGGATTTTGACCCTAGTTTATAATAGACATGAGGATTATTTTTATTTAATTTTTTTTTAAGGCTCCGCTAAAATTTACTATGTTTTCACAAGTACCAATTCTCTCTTTCAGGGGATGTTGTCTGGCTAGTGAGTGTAATAATCCCAATTGTATCTGTGTCGTTAGTGGCGGCTCCGACCAATCGCGCGGTCATGAACCAGGCCACGGGAAAAAACGTAGTGGTATTAAATAAACAAGTGAGTGTTACCATTATACCAAGTTGGGAAGTTTGAATTACTTATAGATTATTATACAGTTGTTTTATCTTCAGGAATATGTGTTTTGCTTGTAGACTAACACTCATTCATAGTATATGTTGATCTAGACTGATAAATCTTCCCATAGTATATATATAGTTTAAGGCAGCAAAAGGTATAGGTAATAAAAAACAAAAGAACATCATGTTTCAGCCATATTGTACCTAATATATATTTTATAGATGTTACAGTTATTATGTATTGATGTACTATGTTGTATCTTTTGTATTAGTTTCAGTGGTCTTTCATGTAGTTTTATACAGTAACTCTTGCAAGGATAAGTGATCTTTCTTGAAACTTGACTCAGAGTTGACGGGGATGTTTGTCTACAAGGACTCATATGGGAGTGGTCATTGGCTTGTACTGTACTGTAAATTCAGCCAAAGAATTAGGAGTTGTTGTTTATGTATGTCCCTTGTTTAACTTTAATTCAATGCATACAAGCAAAGATTACTTTGTTTTTGAGATGTTTAATACAAGTGGAGAAGTCTTCTGTACATGGGTTTCAATAAATCTCATTTCATTTGTGTACCATAACTAGCATGTGGAATATACTATTGTCTTATTAATGTTCATCTCTGATATTCTGAACCCTCGGGCAGATCTTTCGTTACGTCGTGCTGTACTACATCTGCAAGTTTGTTCCATCTGTAGTGGTGATCCTCCTGTGCGGGGGATTAACTCTAGCGAGCTTCTGCCGGGATATCGCCAGTCAACACAACTCTACCTGTACATACATATATCCTGATGAAGTTCCTATTATATTTACTAACAGGTAAGGTGGTCATGCTGTGTCTGTAATGTACCTGTAGTGATGTCTTAGCCCCATGTCTGATACACCAGTACTGTATTAATACAGTATATAGACTTAGAATGATCTGTGTAGAAAAGGAAGCCTTTTTTTTTCTATTAATCCTCAATGTGAAATAGATGACAGGTAAGGCCGTAGAATCTTCCTAAAACGCTGGTCAGTCAATCTGGTCCAGAGTCAACAACACAGTGGAAATAATGAACACAGTAACTGAAAACTTCTGCAAGGCCTCAAGCTGTCACAGGAAAACACTCATCATATGCTGTGTGTTTGAGTTATGAAGAAAATGAAGATTCCTGCAGCACAGAAGATACCAAGTATAGACATGGAAATGATGAGTAATAAGGAGGGTTGGGATTAAGGAAACTTGGCAACTAGAAATGAAATTGAGTACCACTTTATATTTCATTGATAATTTTCACAGTGTACGAAGGATTAAACTTGTGAATTGTATTTTGTGGCTAAAAAAAAGGAGGAGACCCATGGAGAGATTTTGTTGTTCCAGTCAAAGATCACATGTTACCCTGGCAGCAAAGAATTGAAGTTAAGCAGCATATAGTGTTAGGTTCTATGGGTTGAGTGGTACTTGGAACACCACAAAGCTCCTTTCACTTAATCAACACCCCCTTAGTTAGAATCAGGTCTTCACAAAAGGTCGGTCTCACGCCCAGACACATCAGCACAGACACGCACTACCATTCCTGCTGTGTTAACTTTGTCCTGTATGTTAACATCAGCATATACTTGTATTATTATCAGTTAATTCTGTTAATATTATCACTTGTGTACACCGCTATTTATTACTAATATTGGTAGAACATGGGACACTAGTGCATCCTTTCTTAGTTCAGTATTGGAGACTTCACCGGCATCCACAAAAGGGGAGTTTCTAAATACTCTACTGTATATAAGTGAGCTTTATAAACAGTGAATTTATAATGATTTTTAATTTGCTTTATTAAGATTAAATTAGAAGTTCAGTGCTTGTTTGATGAAATAAGATAAGTTTATTATTTATTATTGTCCGTGTGACACAAAAAGTTTCAGGATTCTTGAGGAAATAAATTGTTTTACTGCCCAATACATTACAGTGGATCTTCACCCGACCTTAACTTAGAGCTGTAGTGTCTCATGTGAGTACCAGAACAGCCCTTGTGTTGCACTAATTCATCCCTGTGGACTTGTTTGGGGATCTCTTCCTCCCTACACAGGTAGTGATGGGCTTGGGCTCTCCTGGGCTACCTGTCCAATTTTCAAGACCTTGATATTAGACTTTTTACTGGGTCTTTGAACCCATCAACATTGAAGTGGTGTTTCTTGCTGT
The DNA here is from genome assembly GCF_018991925.1 of Homarus americanus. Taxonomy (NCBI): domain Eukaryota; kingdom Metazoa; phylum Arthropoda; class Malacostraca; order Decapoda; family Nephropidae; genus Homarus; species Homarus americanus. The sequence continues at coordinate 1,330,760 of NW_024713650.1, read as the reverse complement.
TGGTTGATATTTCCCAGAGTTCATTACTCCATATGATATGTATACACTCCAGAAACCTGTGATGTAGATGAACAAGTCTACACACTCAGGAGGTTATGAAGCTTTTGAGCCAGAAGCTTCTTACTACAGTATTCAGTTTGGATAGTTCATCTTACAAAGTTCAGCACAACATGACACTATATACATTGGCCTGTTAACAAGTTCTGGGCATAATATATTAAAATGCAGGAGTTTTTACACAAACATTTATTATTTACATGATTATCGTTTTCAGGTGAATCCGTTGGACAAGTTTCTGCTAGTTATTCATCGGCACTGCCCTTTCCCAGGCTGTAAGGCAATATTTTTATCTAATGATCCTCATAAGTATTGCTCTCTGCACGATGCATGTGTAAACGAGGTTACCTTACGACCCCGGGAGTTATAGGATAAACCATTCTTGCATCGCTCAGAGAAACAAGCATGGCTGGCTTTGTAATGAGCATAGACTACTGTTAAAAAGATTACCTCTACTACCTAACCCTCGTGCAGGTCAACCCAACACTGGGCTGATCTTAACCTTGCAAAACCTCTCCTTTTTTTATTATTCAAAGTAGTTTTTTCCCATTACATCATAATACTTCGGGGTGACTCCTTCACTCCTTCCCTTTCAGGTTCAGATGAGATTTTTGTCCCTCAGGTCAGACCTCCTGGATGCCATTAACTTCAGTACTGTACAGTATATCCGTTTCCACAAAATTCATTATACTGAAATAAATTATTTTAGCAGAACCTTCACCTTCTCCCATTCAGTCACTTAAACACTTTGATTCATACCTCAGCTCAGTAAGGTTCTGGTACAGTAACAAGAGTTGCTCCAGTATACTGTACTTAAAACTGGGTTTCTTACAACCTGGGACAGACTCAGCAGTAAATTGGGTTGCAGGTCAGATTGACTCCATTTCTAATAGGCCCAAAATTAATCTAACTACTGTACTGCTTTAGGATTTCAAGCCATTAGGTGGGCCCCAGTCCTAATAGGTTAGGTTAGGTTAGGACAAATTTGACCTGTTACCATCACATAATTAGTACAATATACTGTAATTAGTACACTGCTGATTAGCAAGGCAGTGAGGCAATTCACCAGCTGTTGAATGTTCAGAATCTGGGATCATCACTTGCCTCACCGTACTCCTTCACAACAGAAAATGTTTGGAAAACTAAAAAAAAATAAGATGTTAAGTGGAAGCTAATTTTTGTGTTACAGTTGTAGGGACATCTTTAAGTTTTAAAAAGCTGAATTGAAAATAAACTTTGGAATGTGGTTTTGGCAGTAAGTTTGTGCACTACTTGCTGTAGGTACTGTACAGTCATAATCAAAAGTTGGCCCAAAATCCCCAGCCAGGGGAGATAATTTATTTGCTTTTTCACTGAAAAAAACTCCTGCATTTAGATCCAAGAATGGATAAGTTTAATTCATGTAATGTACTTTGTGTACGGTACTAGTATACACGGTGTACTATGCCCAGTTCTTAACTTAACAGAAAACAGAGATTGAATGTTGTAACTAACCCTGGCAGTTAAAAAAAAATAATTAAAAAATCAGTAACTTATAAAGCTTTCTTATCTAAAACAAGATATTTCATATCCACAGTTATCCGGGGCCTGAAAGAGCCACGTTTTATCTTATTGTTGAGTTACTTACCGTATATTGTATTCATTTCCCCCTCTCTGTGTGCCAGTCTTTAGCTGATGAAAGTTTCTGACATGTTAGAGAAGGGATGGATAGTGTTCTTTTGTTACCAGTAGACAGAATCTTTAAGACTTTAGCCAATATGAGATGAGTATTAACCCTTTGGATGTGTATAAGGCAGTCCTTATTTCCATCTCCTGATAGAGTTTCCCCCATCACCACGTCTATAGATCATGGTCCCTCCATCACCAGCCACAGTTTAACTCCTAGCTCTCACCACTATGAGTCGTACATTGAACTGTCTTCTTTGTAGTGTGAGTTAGGAGATTATTGCCAGCAATCTACTGTCAGTATAGAGAAGCAGAAGGAACCAGTGACTCTTAACAGTAGCATTAGTGGCCTCTCCATAGGTCTTGTTCTCATTCCTCTCTACCCACAGGAGGAGATTCACAGGTTCGTCCTTATTCTCTTGTTCCACATTGCTTATTATTTTTATTATTCATTTCAGTACAAATTATGATGAACAGAGATCATGGAAAGGCTGGGGAGACGTTTATGCAGATTCCCTGAACGCTGTACAAAATGGTGTTGCGTTTCTGCTGGTTTTCTACATCTGTAAGTTACTTTCCTTTCCATTTTCTGCTTTTGACTTAGTTGTAGTGAAAGGATTTGTGTCAGTTGAACAGAAAAGTATATCCATAAGTGTGTGTTTTTCTGTTAGTAATCTCCCATGTTGAATACTGAATGACTCGTGAAGAACTTTGCTATTAATGTTATATACTGTAATTTGCTTAATATTTCTGCAGTCAAAAGCCAAATAATTTTAAATATTATAAACATTGTCCAGTGAGACTTTTGAAGAGATTTTCAGCTTAATGATTATAAAAGTCAGATAATTGTCAAAGTCAGCATCTTGTAGTTAGTTAAGACCTGTCTGGTAGATAAGTTGTGGACGGGTCAGGTGACAATGTCTCTTTACACTATTTCTAAGGAACAGATCACCACTTATTATGGGTTCAGCTCCAGTATAGTGTTTCTGTTTTGGGTTACTCAGTATAATATAACTTTCCAAATGCAACTTACCTATATTATTATTATTATTATTATTATTATTATTATTATTATTATTATTATTTACTCTATTAACCAACTTGAAAGGTATATGAGAATTCCTGTTTGTAAATTCTTAAAGTATCTGCCAGTGATTGACACTTCACGTTTTCATTGACCCAGGCTGCAAGTTTGGGTCAAGTCATTCGGTATTTCAGCTTTAAGGGAAGAGTATGCTTAATGATGCTCAGTTTACTTGTTGCCCAAGAATACAACTGCTTGTGTATTTTTCCTTTTAGTTTTCAGCTGAGAATATACATGTTGCTTGCCAAAAGGAAAGTGTCCAAACAACTGGCCTAGTTTGACTATCTGTAGTGATAAGACAAAAAGTTCTTACACTGTCGTCTCAAATATCATAAGTTGGTAAAAATTCTGCTTTATTGTTATTACTCTACTTAGCTTTCTCAAACTAAGGTAAAAACCGAGTTGATTAGATGATTTTCCTGTTCTAATTTGTAATAGTTTATGTCTAATGCAGAAACTGATCTTGCATTCCGTGTTTAAAGTAGCTTGTGTTACTGATGTAAACAGCCAGCCTACGAGACATCCTTCCTCTACCACTTTGTGTTATATTTTTCAGGTATGATCTCAATTTCATTTGTGCACCGGATGTATCAACTGTGGACAAAGAACCCTCTCACTAACAGGTGGTGGGCCTCCAGTGTGTTTGCTGTGTGAGTCATTCTCTCAAACTGAAGTCCTTACCTTTTAATTCATTTCGTTCTACAAAGTCTCACTCAAGTTACTGAAAGGGAAGAAATTTTGTAGACAGACAGACAGGAAGAACTCTATATACCCTCCTGTATTCAAATGTGACATAAAAGATCCTGTAGTATGCTAGAATGAGTAAAAAAAAATATTATTTTATAGTTATGTTGTAGAATCTCTTACCATTTTACATACAGGAATCATTAGTTTGGAACACTGAATGTCAAAGACTGTGTGATATTTATTATTTTACTTCATATGAGTTTATTTATATCATGTAGAGAGAGATAATTTATGTTTTCTTCTTCCCAGTTTGGTACTTCAGGTTGTGTATGGGGGTGTGTGTTTGTCTGGCTCAAAGCAAACACCCAGAGGTCCCGGTCTGTCTGATATTCCTGCGTGGTTGTGGTTGATGGCATTCATATGGCCTTTCTTGCTCATTCCTCTCAATGAAATCATCAAAAGAAGAGAAATAAGGTGAGTGTTGGCTTCACTTCATTCATCGTCCCTTTATTTCATTCATGGTTGTATGTCATAAGGCCACATTAACCTAAAAACCTGTACACTCGCTCCATACTTTACAGAGGAGGTCCATTAAATTCCAAAATGAACACCGTTACTCCCGTTGTCTCGGTAGGGTTGTCAAAATCCTTCATCCGTTGCATCATATTGTCTCGCACAAAGTCGTAAGGATGCATTTTGGAGCGAGTGTATGGTGATGTAATATTAATCACTAATTAAAAGTAAAAATAAAAAAAAACGTTAGTCCTTTGCTTAAATTTTAGAACAATTCCATTTCAGTTTTTGTATATTAAATTTGAGAAATAACTCGCATGATATTCTTTGACTCTCATTATTTATCCACAGAGTAAATGTCAGATATCAAAAGAGAGCGAGACTGGAATTTGGCACAAAATTGGGAATGAATTCTCCCTTCTGAGACGAGCCGAGACAAACTCACGTCACGAGCAGATCAGATCATCCGCTGGTGTTTTTTGTGTACAGTTACTAATGTTCGTACGGTATGTATTTTAACTTACACTCAGACGACATAATAAATTTTTTTTAGGCAATTTCACCGAACAGAAATACAATGGTAAGATATGTATTTTTTATATTCACTGGACGTTTGTATTTTGATAATAATTATACTGTCTGTTATTTAGAAAATGCATAAATGTGTAGATTAATTTGGTACCATGAAGAATAGACACAATGAGAAGGAGGTTTTTCATGTCACGGTCATTCTAAAACACAATTGGTAACTATAATTTGGAATGCCGAAGTAATTTTTATCATAGGAAAAAAAAGGTAATTTAATTTTTAAGTATACAGTATATGACTGTATTATTTATTTACTAGTGTTGTTTAAATAGCTGTGATGATAAAAAAAGACAAGGAATAAATCTTTTTAATGTGATTACTTTTGTAGTTTTTATGGAAATTGATATGTGCAAAAGATTTAAAGACTTGATTTGTTTCTTAAGTGCCATAGGACTTTTTATCACTTGGTATTTTTTTTATTTTCATTGACTGTTAATAGGAACTAGATGCCTAATACAGTACAGGTTGGTCAAATCCAAATGGAGATAGACTGGTATATTGTTACGACTCATCAGGTTGGTGTCACACTTGATTGGCCAGTGTTATCAGATTGGTGTTCAGCATACATACACAACAACCTTGATTATGATAAACCTCTAGAGATTCTTAAGGTACAGTCGCCATGACCAGGCTTGAGATATGGCCATGGCCCTTGTGTGTTTGTCTGTCCTTGTCTACAATAGAGCCAGGTTTGTGTCAGTCTGAGGCTCACCTCTTGGTGCTTAACCCCTTGAGTACAACAACTAATTCATAGTATGCAAGGGGCAAGGTTTAGTGTCATTGTCTATTCAAAAGTTAAGGTCCTCATACTCAATGAATTGGGGTTAACATACTCAGGGGGTTAATGTCATTGTACTCAAGGGGTTAGGGTTATCATACTCAAGGGGTTAATGTCATTGTACTCAAGGGGTTAGGGTTATCATACTCAAGGGGTTAATGTCATTGTACTCAAGGGGTTAGGGTTATCATACTCAAGGGGTTAATGTCATTGTACTCAAGGGGTTAGGGTTATCATACTCAAGGGGTTAATGTCATTGTACTCAAGGGGTTAGGGTTATCATACTCAAGAGGTTAATGTCATTGTACTCAAGGGGTTAGGGTTATCATACTCAAGGGGTTAATGTCATTGTACTCAAGGGGTTAAAGAATCCTGTGATTTTTTTTTTTGGAGGCGTCTGATGTAACAAATTGAGGTTGTGAGTTGATGTTAAAGTTTAGGTTAAGTTGTCAAGTGATGTAACTTCACCTTGCTTTATATATACAGTACAGTATTATTGTTTTAGCTTCGTTGTGTCTTTAGGGGATACCAGTACCTTTCTCATTAATGTCTCTATTTAAGTTATTTTAAGCTATCCCAAGTGATTAAAAGAAGGATAAGTTGATGTATATTAATTATTATGTGTAGTGATAATTATAGAATCTAATTTTCCTTTATTACCCCCATAAAAAAAAATTGTAAAGTAAATAATTAGTAATTGGTATAATGGGTAAATTGGCAATCATTACAGAAGAGCAAGAGGTGATGTAATTTATGAGTGACATATGGAAAGTCTAGTCAAGGTTGTTGTGTGTGTGTGTAGAAAAAGGTTATGTTCAAATTTATGTGTAGATACAGGTACTAGACCATTTGTAGATAGGTCATAGTTTCTCCCTGAACGAAGTGTCATAAACCATGATATACGGGTGTAAGAAAATAATAAAAATGAGAGTATTCTTGATTTAATTATTCACTGAGAGAGAGAGTGAGAGAGAGAGAGAGAGAGAGAGAGAGAGAGTTGGTTTTATTCATTTATCTTAATTAACTGTTATGTTGTGTCACACTTTAGCATAAAAACACATCCGAAAATCTGGTTACCAACATTTCCCATGAATTTTAACACATCCATCATGTAAATAAAAAGAACTATGCCATATATCAGGTTCTTTGGTTATAATACCGGAATTAGACTTACACAGATCCACAAATATTATGTAATACTGTATTTTGTACTGTGTGTTATGTCCCTCTAGCCCCCTCATACCCAGATACTTCCCTAGGGAGGTTGGCTATGTCACAGAAATCTCCAGGACATTTTCTTCATTTTCCTTACATGCTCGTGGGTCCTTTGCCTTATGTCCTTTCTTCACTTCTTTAACCTTATTCAGTGTTATTATTTTACTGTTTCAGTCACCTTAAGCTGAGAGTTAACACACATTTAATGTTAAGTGAATCCATTAAATGTCTGAATTCATTTGTAGAGTAACTAGTTTGACGACATTAGAATCTTGACAACAAACACAGAGGGATATTTTACTGTCATGTTTTTTAGACATTTATGGGTTGTTAAACATAGACTAACATTGGTGACTGAGAATTAGCCTGAGCAGTATTTAACTCATTGTTGAATAAAATCATCTGACGTTGGCCAAATAAAATATCAAAAGTTGCTTCCCCGTAGTGAAGGGGTTAAGGGTCAGACACACCAAGCAGTGAGTGAGTTTGATGAGGAAGAAATATACTGTATCAACCAGTCAGTAGACATATAGTATTATTAATGTTACAAAATTCATCTAAATATGAAATCTGTGGAGCTCAGACATTGCTCTCATACATGACGACTGTTATTCGCTTCTTCTTGGCAGCCATGTCGAGGAGAGCTGCCCAGGCGTCCTCGTTGCCTGTTGTCACTGTTTCTGTCCCTGTCTCCTCCTGTTGCACCTTAGCCAGGGCCACGTTCAGGTCCCTCAGCTCACGCACCAGCTCTTCATCCATCTCCACCTGATACATGTAAACAGAGCACAGTACAGTTGAAGGAGAGATAACGGCAAACATTAACATGATTATTCTCAGACCAAATTCCCCATTGGTACATGAAATTCACACAGGAGATAAGTATATTGGTTTCCTCACTCTCATTCCAACTACCCATTAACTTAAACTGACCTCCCCTGCACCAGACTCTGCCAGCTTCCTCATGGCTTCTGCTAAGGGCCCAGAGAGTGTGTGGAGACGGGAGGAGAGCTGTTTCATTTGGGCCCACGATGAGGCATACTTTCGCCTCACCAGCTCAATCACCATTGATGTGAGGGCTAGTCCTAGAATGATGTAGAGCATGCAGAGGGTTGATGTGGCTGTGTGGGAGATGGGTGGGTGTAGGGTGAGTGGTGTGTGGGTGTAGGGAGAGTGGTGTGTGGGTAGAGGGATGTGTCATGGAGGAGATGTAGCAATAGGGAGAAAAACAGTTCATTACTAAAAGTACAGAAACATACTCAAGTGACATGACCTCTCTACCACATTGAAATAAAGCAGTCATATATGAGGGACAAAGATGATAATGATAATAATAACAACAATTGAATACTTATTAAAATGGTTAAAAAAAATTATTAGTTAAGTATAATAGCAAGAGAAAAAATAATTATGCTTGAATTAGGTTGGCCAGCCCTCAAGTCACCTGGGAATGAATTTGTTTAAGGTAAAAAGAACTGACACGTTATCGACAACATGAGAGGCATACCCTGAGTTAATGAACTGTGTGACCCTGAGACAAGGAACTGAAAAAAATGGTCTGACATTACCCAAATAAATTATTAAAAGTGGCTTCCTCGTAGTGAAGGGGTTAGTGGAAATAGTATATTAACCACTTTAACCCATCTACAACAATTTCTGACTTCCCACAACCCAAACCAAATCACCACCAATCATTTCAGGTCACCCTTATGTCCCCAATCTTCCCTTCCTTTACGTACCAGGAACCAGGTCGCCGAAACCTATGGTGGTGGTAGTGATGAAGGAGAAGTAGAAACCCTCCATGAAGGTCCAGTTGTTCTGCCACATGAAGAGCACCCCGCCCAAGGCAATGAACCCCACCAGCAGGGTCAGGATCAAGAGTACTGTAGTTACCGCTCGAAGTTTTCCTCTAAGGGGAACGTTTTCTGTTAAGCTTAAATCTTAAAGCAAGGGAAAGAGAAAATGGGAGACAATAATAGAAAGAGATTGCAAGGGAAATAATAAATAAATGAATATATACAAGTAGAAAGAGAGAATTGAAGGAATAATTGTCATTGGTGAGACATAATTTATAAATACGCCTACGCCTCGAGCTAAAACAATTGAGCACTAAAGTCACTAAAAACATATTGTACTCATGCCTACAGTAGCACCACCGAGCACAGCTAAGGGCCCACTGAGAACCTGCAATAACATACAGAAAGGTGTACAACACAGTGCACCCTCACCCCATCCAGGTTACACATCATAGGCTTTTTAAATTGAGTGTTTATTCAATAATTATATCCAAATGAGTATCACTGACCCTATACTTAGGAATAAAGAATTCACGTACTTGGGGAGACGGTTTTCAAAGGTGTTGGCTGGGATGAAGGAGGCCAAGACGTCGCCTAGGTCAGCTATAACGGAGAGTGTTAAGGGGATCCCAACTAAGGCGTACACCATGCAGAATACTCGCCCTTCCACCGTCGACGGCGCGATGTTACCGTACCCTGTGGGGGAGGCGGTGCTGTAGGGTGGGTGGGGGGGGGGTGTTGTTGGTACTGGGGAGATGTGGCTGTTGTTTGGGGGAGACGGAGATTTATCTTTCTCTCTCTCTCCCTCTCTCTATCTCTCTTTTTCTTCCGAGAAGACTTTCCTTGTAAGTGTTGTATGTTGTCGGAACTCAGCCAGCAATCCTTAACATAACATGGACTTGAAGATACGACCTTTAATATGCACTTAGCTCAGAGGAACTATCAAGTACGACCTTCTTATTGGTATTTATAGCCATGGAGGGAGTTTGAGATACGACTCATAAACAAACATGAAGTGAATATTTATAGACACGACCCTTGAGGAGTTGTAACTGACCTATGGTGGTGAGGACGGTGGCGCTGAAGAAGAGGGCTTGAGTGTAGGCCCAGCGAGTGTGTATCTGTGTGTCCAGAGGCGACACTCCCGCCCCTTCGCTTTCCTCCATCACCACCTCGTACTCCCTCAACCACTGCCACACCAGCTCCTCCGTCCCAGGTTCATCTGTCACCATCTGAACACCTGTGAATGGATTTTACCGAGTCAATTCTCATGTTTCCTTATAAATTTTATTTTATTTGAGGTGAGGAAAGCTTAAAGTTCATTTGGCCTTAACCATTATTCTCCAAATATTCATAATAAACGTCAATGGGTTAATTCTAAAGGTAAATTAGTTGTCTGCTAGTTTGCACCGTAGCCACTAAATGTGTTATTGAGCTAATGTCTTCAAACTCTCAATTTATATTTTAGAGATGATCACTGAATACTAATCTAGCCTAAATTAACGCCAACTTAACACTATAGTGATAAAGTGAGCCTCACCATCATCTTCTTGTTGTTGTTGGAGGGACGTTAAGTTTAATACCTGTTCAATCAGCTGTTGTCGCTTCTCCTGCAGGTGTGTCCATACCTGTTCTTGATTCCTCATCTCTACCTTATACTCCAACACCTGAAACACCTGCAACACACCTATACCTATACCTTGTACTGCAACCCTAGAAACACACCTACACTTTATAATTATACTTTACCTTGATTCCGAGCAATAAACCCTGGTCAAAACACAACTAATACTATATTTAATGACACGAAGCTTATTTATCAATTATTTACACACTCATATAACATAGGTTTTTTTTAAAGACATACTGAGTTCATAATTTGGGTGTTGATTTGACCTGGGTGTTTGTTTGGTACGCGTTCACAGTCCACACAAATGCTGCCCTCCTTACTCCTACTAGTACTACGACAGTCCAACTCCAACCACTCTATATTCAAGGTACTTTAGTCTCCAATAAACACTTAAAGTTCTCAGCCAGACATCCAATGAGACGGACTTTAAAAATTCTCTTTACTGATCGGCTCTTTAATCTCTCTCATTATAAACTTAAGCCGAGCGTAAACTATTGTTTGTCAGGCATTAAGGTTTGTGTTCGCCTATAGTCTTCTTTTGTACTTGTGTTTATCTTAGTAATTGATCTTCCTAACTTAGACGCATGTTATCCCTTTAGCAAATCCTTCGTTTAGCCCGATTTTACATTTATTGATGTATATTTTGTAGATCTCTAAAAAAAAAAAAAAAATCGGAAAAATTGAAGATTACAGCAACCAAAGAATCTGATAAAATATGTGTTAATTAACCTAACCTAATGTAATATAAGAAAATTATCATAAAAAAAAATATTTCTATCGATTGAGTGTAGTGAATTTCTGTAATTCTGTGGTTGCTGTTTTCTGCAATATTATCCCAAAATCATATATCTATCTATCTATGTATCTATCTATCTATCTATCTAAGTTTACCTGTGTCTTACCTTGGCCCCCAGGCTAGTGTACAGAACAAGGACCAGGAAGAAAGACACGTGACCAGCAGCCTTTCTCAGTCGCTCGTTCTCCTTCATCCGCTGCCACCAACTGCCCACCAACCCTGCCGACCACACGACCAAAGGTTAGTCTCGTTTTCCAGTCTTTTTCCCGGATTACCTGAAGATTAATCATCCTAGCTTATTTTACATCAATCACTGTAACTGTTTTGTCTCTGCACACACACCAGTCACTGTAACTAACCGCGGTACAGTCACTGTCAGTCAGTCTGTAACAGGATAGGAATGAACACTAACCGTTATAGTCATCATCACTCTTGGCTTCTTCGTCCGTGTTCATGCCTGACTGGTGGTGGTGGAGACGTTGATGGTGGACACACTAAACTTAATTCACCTGATGATTAAACACCTTAATCAGCTCCACGAGATTTGGAAGGATTTTTAGCTCCGTTAATCTATTCCACGAGTTGTCCTCCTTCAGGGGTTCATTGCACAATTAATCCCTCTTATATATGCTCCGTTTAAGGGGTTTTAACCTATCAAAGCTTCTATAGAGGGAAGGGAGAGAGCCAAGACCCTTCTAGAGCAAGCTCAGTCCACCTCTGCCCACTGCTAACATGTCGACCATACCTCCTCCTCCTCCTCTTCACGTATCCAAAAATACTCCCAGGTGTCACGTTTGGGTGAATGTAAACCAATCATATCTCACTTTGATAGTCTGTATGTCTATTAACACCGTAAATGTATGTGATCTATCAGCAAGGGTTAAAAAAAATCATTTGTAATCGCAGGATAAGTATGACGTTATTCGAGCCTCATGAATGTTAATAAGCATGACGTAGCTGAGATGTCGTTAATGTAAAGACACACATGACTTAGAGATCGTGAGTGTATAGTCAAGTTGTGACTATTTTGGCTTGACGAAGGATTGCAAATAGATGGATAATATTGCTTCTGGTGCTTTAAGAGAGAGAGAGAGCGAGAGAGAGTTTGGGTGTTTACATCGTTTCAAAAGATGGCTCTCTGTGTTTACCAGACCCACGCACCTGAACGTAAACACATTCACATTACCTCTTTCTCTCTCTCTCTCTCTCTCTCTCCCTCTCTAACTAACGTAACCTAACCAAATATAAGCTAACTTAACCTAACATTAACTTAATCTAACCAAATATAACCTAACTTTAACTTCACCCTCAAGGTAGCATTAGACAATTCAATCACCAGGTGAAAATAACCTAGGGTGTCTAATCTTCATGTAATCCGATAGTAGTAGTTGTGGTGGTGGTGGTGGTGGTGGTGGTGATGATAGTAGTGGTGATGGTGCAACAGCTCCCTCAGATCATCTTACACTGTATTTATCTCTACAGTACCAAGTGGCTCTCTATCACCAGATAACACACACACACACACACACACACACACACACACACACACTAAGATATCATGTCCTTGTCTGTTATCACCTATTATATATCTATTGGTATATTTAAAGACACATGTATCCAGGAAATATGAAAGAAAATTAGTTTTATTTTATTTTATTTTATTTAATGGTGAACATAATGGCGGGAAGAGAGAGAGATAGAGAGGGAGAGAGAGAGAGAGAGGGAGTTAGAGAGCGGTAAAACAAACATAGAGATACAGAGAAAAAGAGAGACAGAGATAGAAACACAAACAGAGTAAGATAGAAAATAGAGAAAGAGAAATAGTATATAAATAATTAACACACAGAATAACATTATAATTGGCTAATAATACTTTGACACACGAACCATAAACTATATCACGTTACATACATCTCTGTAGTAGTATATATATCTAATGAGTTTGGCAATTACTTAAATATAACAGGACGTTGCTATAAACTGTACAGCATATATAACAAAATATCTAAGTTTACCTTAAAATATTACATTTTTTATAATCACTTTCATAGAAAATATGCCAGCCAGGGTACGTTTTTGGGATAACTATAACATAAATACAAGGTAATGCTTTTTAGTAGCACTCTCTCTGTTAATCTCTTTATTGACTACATATTGACACGTAAATATGGTCAAACCTGGTACTGTTGGCAACTGTAACAAGCACATGAGATTTAAACAGACGCCATATAATATTGAATACATCACAGGTGTTTGGGGATTATTGGAAGCACATACGAGGTTAGAAGGTAACATGTGGGTCAAGAGTATCAGGAATGTCTTTGTAGTGCTCATGGTTCACGGTGTAGGACGTGAACACACATGAAAGCCCTGAGGTGTGCCAAGAGCTGAGCAGCGGGTGTCAGGGTAGAGCCGTGCACGTGTCCTTCTGGCGAAGCAGCTGGGGTTAACCTAGCTTAACCTAACACTAACCTAATCTATCACTAACCTAACCTAATCTACCCTAATCCTCCAGGTACCATTAGGGTGTTAAATCATCAGGTAAAATAAAATCTTGGGGGATAATCTTGAGGTCGGTGTTACCAAAGCTTCATCACTGTTTGCTCCAGGCACAGGTCTCGCTTTGTACACACATATAGACCACAGACTGACGAACACACAGATCACTGGTATGATTTGTGTCACAGTCTCCTAGATTTTTGTGTTGACGAAAATATAACTGTGCTATCTACCAATCTCTATCACAGAAATAACGTAGCGTGTAATAAAGAACTACAGTAGAGAGGCAGCCTCCCCCCCCCCGCCCGCCCCACACACAGTGATTCAATGTAAAACGTATTACACGCGAGGTCCCTGACTTATTTCTGTCTTCTGTTTGTGTTTCTGTTTTTTAATTCTATACACGGCTCTCTCTTTATATAAATAAATAAATAAATAAATAAATAAATATATATATATATATATATATATATATATATATATATATATATATATATATATATATATATCTTGATAAAATCACACGGGAAAAGCGTGTGCATGTGTGTGTGTATGTGTGTGAATGCAGATACCTGTGTGTATTATTCAAGCATGTGTGTGTGTGTGTACCCAAGGCAGCAAGCAGTGAGTGTAGGAGCGTTATGACCGTAGAGTGTGTGTGAGGGTCGCCCCGGGGTGGGCGGGGTGTAGCGCCGTGGTCACGGGTTGCCAGTGAGACTCATCACCTCCGCCGCGATTCCTTTGGACCCCGAGTGATCCGCCGCGTGATCCAGGGTAAGAAAGGTCCACGGTGAGAACCAGCTGTGCGCGAGGCATGCAGGTGGTGCCAGCGGGTGGTGGGTAGCAGGTCATCTCCACCTGGCCTGGGGTTGGTCTCCTCCCCTTATCTCACAACACCGCCACACTGCCTCTGATTACACAGCTCCGCCACTCTGCTCCTCACTGCCGTCCTGACCTTACCTCTGTCACGCTACTTGGATGTGTGTCTCCGTGAGCCAGCCTGGTGGTAGCCTCCAACACTCACACTAACCCGCCCTCACCTCCACCCAACCTCCAGCTCATAATCCTCGGCCTCACACAGTAGGCGTTAGCGCCTTGTTTACCTGAGTTGCTAACGGATACAAGCAAGAGTTGGGCGTGCGAGGCTCTCGAGTTACCTGTTGTTGCGAGCGCGAAGGTTGGAGGCCCGAGTGTGGGCGAGCGGTCAGTGCATGATGAAGGCCGCGTGCTTGGTGGTGGCGGCGACTGCACTCATGGCTCTGGGTCCTCCCCCAGCCACCGCCGCCGATATCCTCGTCTTGACTCCGTTTGGGTCTCGGTCTGTGCGTGCATTATTCTCGGTGTTGACGGAGGGTCTAGTGGCTCGGGGCCACACTGTCACCCTCCTGTCCAGCGGGGAGCCCTTCCCCCGGCACCCCAACGTCACCCACGTCGTGTCCCCGCACTCAGCCCTCGACCAGATGGACTTATTCGAAGTTCGTGAGGGCGGCGCCGTCTTCCGCTTGTGGATGAAGGCCTTCCCTGCTGTGGCGCGGGAGATGTACGGTAACCCCAAAGTGATGGAGCTCTGGCGACGTAGGGACAAGTTCGACGCCGTCATCGTCAACAGCGCCGCGAACGAGATGGCGTTCCCATTCCTCCTGGACATAACGGCGCCGTTCATCACTCTGTCGCCGGCAGGGACGGAGCCGCTGCAGTTGTCGTACCTGGGTAACGTTGTGTCCCCAGCCGCCCTTCCCTCCATTGTGGTGCCCTTCGACAATCACCTCTCCCTGTGGGAACGACTCGTCAACACGCTCGCCACCATCCTCCTCAGGTACTCGTTCCGCCGCACCGTCGGGCGTCCCTTGGCCGCTGCCCTCAGGGACACCTTCCCAGACCTCCCGGATCCCTTCGAGTTGTACCCAAAGCAATCCCTGGCGCTGCTGAACCGTCACCACCTTCTGGACGGGTCGGTGCCGCTGCTGCCTAACCAGGTGGAAGTGGGCTGCATGCACTGCCACCCAGCCCGCCCACTGCCCCCGGTGAGTACCTCCCACACTTTGTTTTGGTTCCTTGACCTTTCAATTAAGCGAATAGGTGGAATGTTTGGTTGAGTGATGCACTTACACTTGTCCTGGGAGTGTACACGCGTGCCAGCGTCGTCTTGTGTAAGCGTTTATTCTGTCTCGGTGTTCCTTCTCCAGAGACACACAACAAACAACTGTAGACAGATTCGTTTACAACTCGGGTGAAGGGTAAACAATATTCCTTGTGATCAGTGAAGTGTTAGCAGTGTCACCCCCTTGTGTTGGCAGTGTCACCCCCTTGTGTTAGCAGTGTCAACCCCTTGTGTTGGCAGTGTCACCCCCTTGTGTTGGCAGTGTCACCCCCTTGTGTTGGCAGTGTCACCCCCCCAGGTTAGCAGTGTCACCCCCTTTAGAAGCTGTTGGTGTCAAATTCCCTTGTGCTGGCAGTGTCACCCCTTGTGTTGGCAGGCCACCTTGTGTTGGCAGTGTCACCCCTTGTGTTATTTCAGCGGCCTCTGTCTGGTGTTGGTAGTGTCACCCCCTTGTGTTAGCAGTGTCACCCCCCTTGTGTTGGCAGTGTCACCCCCTTGTGTTGGCAGTGTCACCCCTTTGTGTTGGTATAGGTCACCCCCTTGTGTTGGTAGTGTCACCCCCTTGTGTTGGCAGTGTCACTTCTTTGTGTTGGCAGTGTCTCTCAGGTTGGTGTGTCAATTTTGTGTGTTATTTCAGGCCTGTCTGGTGTTGGTAGTGTCACCCCCATTGTGTTATTTCAGCGCTCTCTGTCTGGTGTTGCAGTGTCACCAATTCTGTGTTGTTTCAGTGCCTGCCTGGTGTTGGCAGTGTCACCACCCCTGTGTTGTTTCAGTGCCTGCCTGGTGTTGCAGTGTCACCCCCTTGTGTTATTTCAGCGCCTCTGCCTGGTGTTGACAGTGTCACCCCCTTTGTGTTGGCAGTGTCAATTTCTTGTGTTGGCTTGGCAGTGTCACCCCTTGTGTTGGCAGTGTCACCCCTTTGTGTTATTTCAGTGCCTTCGCCTGGTGCTGGGATAGTGTCACCCCTTGTGTTATTTCAGCGCCACGCCTGGTGTTGGCAGTGTCACCCCTTGTGTTATTTCAGCGTCCTCGCCCAGTTGGCAGGTCACCCATTGTGTTATTTCAGCGCCTCGCTTGGTGTTGGCAGTGTCACCCCTTGTGTTATTTCAGCGCCTCGCCTGGTGCTGGCAGTGTCACCCCACTGTGTTATTTCAGCGCCTCGCCTGGCGTTGGCAGGCCGCCCCATTGTGTTATTTCAGCGTCCTCGCCTGGTGCTGGCAGTGTCACCCCATTGTGTTATCAGCGCCTCGCCTGGTGTTGGCAGTGTCACCACCTCTGTGTTGTTTTCAGTGTCTCGCCCTGGTGTTGACAGTGTCACCCTCTTGTGCTGGCTTCAGTGTCTCGCCTGGTGTTGGCAGTGTCACCCCCTCTGTGCTGTTTCAGCGTCTGCCTGGTGTTGGCAGTGTCACCCCCCTGTTGTTTCAGTGCCCTCGCCTGGTGTTGGCAGTGTCACCCCCTGTGTTGTTTCAGTGTCTGCCTGGTGTTGGTGCACAACAACTCTGTAGTTGTTTCAAGGCCTTCGCCTGGTGTTGGCAGGTCAATTCTGTGTTACTCAGTGCCCTGCCTGGTGTTGCTGGCAGTGTCACCCCCCTGGTGTTGCCCAGCGCTCTGCCTGGTGTTGGCAGGCCACCCCTGTGTTGTTTCCCCAGTGCCTGCCTGAAAGGCAGTGGCCACCCCCTGTGTTGTTTCCAGTGCTCCTCGCCTGAGGCAGTGTCACCCCCCTGTGTTGCTCTTGTAGTGTCTTCGCCTGTGCTGCAGGCCACCCCTGTGTTGCTCCCCCAGTGCCCGCCTGGTGTTGGCAGTGTCACCCCCCCTGTGTTGTTTCCAGTGCCCGCCTGGTGCTAAGTAGGTCACCCCCCTGTGTTGTTTCAGAAGTGCCCTGTCTTGGTGTTGGCAGTACACCTGTGTTGTTTCAGTGCCCTCGCTCCAGTTGGCAGTGTCACCCCTGTGTTGTTTCAGTGCCTCTGCCTGGTGTTGGCAGTGTCATCTCCCCAGTGTTGTTTCAGTGCCTCGCCTGGTGTTGGTGTGTCACCTCTGTGTTGTTTCAGTACTGCCTGGTGTTGGCAGTGTCACCCCCCTGTGTTGTTTCCCAGTGCCCTGCCTGGTGTTGGCAGGTCACCCCCTGTGTTGCTCTCAGCCTGCCTGGTGTTGGCAGTGCTTCACCCCCCTGTGTTGTTTCCAGTGCCTGCCTGGTGTTGGCAGTGTCACCCCCTGTGTTGTCGCCTCTCAGTGCCTGCCCTGGTGTTGGCAGTGTCACCCCCCTGTGCTGTTTCCTGTGCTGCCTTGCCTGGTGTTGGGCAGTGTCACCCCTGTGTTGTTTCAGTGCTCGCCTGGTGTTGGCAGTGTCACTCTGTGTTGTTTCAGTGCCCCGCCTGGTGTTGGCAGTGTCACCTCTGTGTTGTTTCAGTGCCCGCCTGGTGTTGGCAGGTCACCTCTGTGTTGTTTCCAGTGTTCCTGCCTGGTGTTGGCAGTGTCACCCCCCTGTGTTGTTTCAGCGCCTCGCCTGGTGTTGGCAGTGCCCCCTGTGTTGTTTCCAGCGCCCTGCCTGGTGCTGGCAGTGCCCACCCCCTGTGTTGTTTCAGCGCTGCCTGGTGCTGGCAGTGTCACCTCTGGTGTTGTTTCAGTGCCTCGCCTGGTGTTGGCAGTGTCACCCCTGTGTTGTTTCAGCGCCTCGCCCGGTGTTGCAGTGTCACCCTGTGCTGTTTCAGCGCCTCGCCTGGTGTTGGCAGTGTCACCCCCCTGTGTTGTTTCAGCGCCCTCGCCTGGTGCTGGCAGTGTCACCCTCTGTGTTGTTTCAGTGCCCTCGCCCAGGCGTTGGCAGGTCTCTCCTGTGTTGTTTCAGTGCCCTGCCTGGTGTTGGCAGTGTCACCCCTGTGTTGTTTCCCCTCAGCGCCTCGCCTGGTGTTGGCAGTGTCACCCCCTGTGTTGCCTTCAGCGCCTGCCTGGTGTTGCAGTGGTCACCCCCCCCTGTGGTTGTTTCAGTGCCTGCCTTGGTGTTGGCAGTGTCAACTCTGTGTTGTTCTCCAGCCGCCTGGTGTTGGCAGTGTCACCTCTGTGTTGTTCTCCAGCGCCCTGCCTGGTGTTGGCAGGCCACCCCCCTGTGTTGTTCTCCAGTGCCTGCCCTGGTGTTGGCAGTGTCACCCCCTGTGTTGGTTTCAGCGCCTGCCTGGTGTTGGTAGGCACTCCCTGTGTTGTTTCAGCGCCTCGCCTGGTGTTGGCAGTGTCACCCCTGTGTTGTTTCAGTGCCTCGTCTGGTGTTGGCAGTGTCACCTCTGTGTTGTTTCAGTGCCTCGCCTGGTGTTGGCAGTGTCACCTCCCCCTGTATGTCGCTCTGCCTCGCCCAGGTTGGCGGTGTGTCACCCCCCTGTTGTTTCAGCGCCTCGCCTGGTGTTGGCAGTGTCACCCTCTGTGTTGTTCTTAAGGCCTCTGCCTGGTGTTGGCAGTGTCACCCCTCTGTGTTGTTCTTAAAGGCCTGCCTGGTGTTGGCAGTGTCAAATTCCCCCAGGTTGTTTCAGTGCCCTGCCTGGTGTTGGCAGGCCACCCCCTGTGCTGTTTCCTCAGCGCTCCTGCCTGGTGTTGGCAGTGTCACCCCTGTGTTGTTCTCTCAGCGCCTGCCTGGTGTTGGCAGTAAATACCCCCTGTGCTGGTTTCCAGTGCCTCTCGCCCAGTTGCAGTGTCAACTCTGTGTTGTCGCTCTCCAGCCTCGCCTGGTGTTACAGGTCACCCCCCTGTGGGTTGTTCTTTTTTTCAGCGCCTGCCTGAGGTTGGCAGTGTCACCCCCCAGTTGCTCCCCAGTGCCTCGGCCTGGTGTTGGCAGTGTCACCCCCCCCTGTGTTGTTTCAGCGCCTCGCCTGGTGCTGGTGTCACCCCCCTGTGTTGCTTCAGTGTCTCGCCTGGTGTTGGCAGTGTCACCCCCCTGTGTTGTTTCAGTGCTCGCCTGGTGTTGGCAGTGTCACCCCCCCAGGTTGTTCTCTGCGCCTGCCTGGTGCTGGCAGGCTCACTGTGTTTGAAGCGCCTGGTGTTGGCAGTGGCCACCCCCCCCAGTGTTTCAGTGCCTGCCCAGGCAGCAGTGTCACCCCCCAGTGTTAATTTCAAAGGCCTCGCCTGGTGCTGCAGTGTCACCCCCTGTGTTGTTTCAGCTCGCCTGGTGTGTCACCTCTGTGTTGTTTCAGTGCCTCTGCTCCAGCTATGGTGTGTCACCTCTGTGTTGTTTCAGTGCCTTCGCCTGGTGTTGGCAGTGTCACCCCCTGTGTTGTTTCAGTGCCTTGCCCAGTGCTGGCAGTGTCACCTCTGTGTTGTTCTCTTCAGCGTCTGCCTGGTGTTGCAACACCTCTGTGTTGTTTCAGCGTCTGCCTGGTGTTGGTGCGTGTTACCCCCCAGGTTGTTTCAAAGGGCTCACCAGGTGTTGGCAGCCACCCCCCTGTGTTGTTTCCCCAGAAGTGTCCCTGCCTGGTGTTGGCAGTGTCACTCCCCTGTGTTGTTTCCCCAGCGCCTCTGCCTGGTGTTGGCAGTGTCACCCCCTGTGTGTTTCAGCGCCTGCCTGGTGTTGGCAGTGTCACCCCTGGTGTTGTTTCCCCAGTGTCTTCGCCTGGTGTTGGCAGTGTCACCCCCCTGTGTTGTTTCAGTGCTCGCCTGGTGTTGGCAGTGTCACCCCCTGTGTTGTTTCAGTGCCTCGCCTGGTGTTGGCAGTGTCTCACCCCCTGTGTTGTTTCAGCGCCTCGTCTGGTGTTGGCAGTGTCACCCCCCTGTGTTGTTTCAGCGCCTCGCCTGGTGTTGGCAGCAGTGTCACCCCCCTGTGTTGTTTCCAGCGCTCCTGCCTGGTGTTGGCAGTGTCACCCCCCTGTGTTGTTTCAGCGTCTTCGCCTGGTGTTGGCAGTGTCACCCCCTGTGTTGTTTCAGTGCCTCGCCGGTGTTGGCAGTGTCACCCCCTGTGTTGTTTCAAAGGCCCGCCTGGTGTTGGCAGTGTCACTTCTGTGTTGTTTCAGTGCCCTGCCCGGTGTTGGCAGCAAGTCACCCCCTCTGTGTTGTTTCAGCGCCTCGCCCGGTGTTGCAGTGTCACCCCTGTGTTGTTTCAGCGCCCTGCCTGGTGTTGGCAGTGTCAATTCTGTGTTGTTTCAGCGCCTCGCCTGGTGTTGCAGTGTCACCCCCCTGTGTTGTTTCAGGCCTTGCCTGGTGTTGGCAGTGTCACCCCCTGTGTGTTGTTTCAGTTCGCCTGGTGCTGGCAGTGTCACCCCCTGTGTTGTTTCAGCGCCTGCCTGGTGTTGGCAGTGTCACCCCCTGTGTTGTTTCAGCGCTTCGCCTGGTGTTACAGTGTCACCCCCCTGTGTTGTTCTTTTTTAGCGTCTTCGCCCAGGCGTTGGCAGTGTCACCCCCGTAGTTGTTTCAGGCCTCGCCTGGTGTTGGCAGTGTCACCCCCTGTGTTGTTTCCCCCAGCGCCTGCCCAGGTTGGCAGTGTCACCCCCCAGGTTGTTTCAGTGCCTCGGCCTGGTGTTGGCAGTGTCACCCCCCTGTGTTGTTTCAGTGCCTCGCCTGGTGTTGGCAGTGTCACCCCCCTGTGTTGTTTCAGCGCCTCGCCTGGTGTTAAGTAGTGCCAACTCTCCTCGGCGCCAGTCTCTATCAAGCATTGTTCTCACCGTAGTCACCTCGAGGAACTAACCAACACACGCCATCTCCACTTTTGTGTTCGTGTAAAAAGTTTCCATCCTTGTTTATATGGTGTTTGCCTTCTGGTAATCAGTTCCATATTGAAGATTATTGAATATATTAAAGAAACGTAATACCTGAGGCAACATTGAACGTGTGACGCTATCTATGTGTATTTCTGACAGTTGGAACTGGTATGTGAATCAATTTGTTTACTTACCATATACTGTATACATAAGGACCCGGTATATAATTTTCTTTCAACTCATAATAAAGTGACGAAACAAATCTCAAATTGTGGATAGAACAATCCGTGCCCAAAACAATTCGTGCCTAAAACAATCCCCTGCCTAAAACAATCCCCTGCCTAAAACAATCCCCTGCCTAAAACAATCCGTGCCTAAAAAAAATTCTACCTAAAACCTAAACAAAATCGCATCATTCACGTTATATTATTCCACTTGAAAAAAAATAAACCACGAGACATCTACGCAGTTCCTTGATTCAATTTAACGTCTGTATTAGTGAGTGCGCAGTGTCAGTCTGTGTACGTACTGCGCAATGTCAATCTATGTACGTACTGCGCAGGGGAAATATACTGTGTAATGTGTTTGTGTGTATGTATGTGGGTGGATAGCTGATAATTAAGAGTCCAGTTTTAGTCCAACTATCGTTTATCTGTTGTACTCCAAATTACCACGAGTACAAGATGAGTCCTAATTATATGCATGTGTCTTACTCCTCGAAAGGGTTTATTGAGTGCTTGTACTCGGAAGTGTTCGTACTCGGGGCTCTAGCTTAAGAGAGTCTTCGTACTCTGCCAGACATACTTAAGTTTGTACTCTCACATAAACACTTATTTAATATAGTCTTAAGTGATTATTAAGTGTTAGTAATGCGTAAGTGCGTGTACCATCCGTGAGTCAATTGCCTTTAACAAGAGAGAGAGAGAGATGACTCAATGGTCTCTCTCTCTCTTTAGCTTTCTTTCTCTTTATCTACTTTGCTTATTCTCTCTCTTTATCTTATCCTTTCTATCTCTCTCTGTTAAAGACTATTACTCAGACAGACAGATAGACAGACACTCAAACAGACAGACAGACAGATAGACAGACACGACAGCTTTTAATTAGACACCTGATGAGCTCCGTGCACATCCCTACCCCCCGTCCCCATGTCAGGTGGCTCTCGTGCACATCCTGTCTGTGAGCCTGGTGCACACACACACACACACACACACACACACACACACACAAACATAGGGAGCAAATGTTTATCCGTCCCAGTCTCAATCGACCCCAGGATTGATGCCTATAACGACCAGGGTCTATTAGGACTGGGTGGGCCTAGGAGGATTCTAACCTATTGTACTGGGGCCTATTAGACCACGGGCATATTAGATCTGAGGCCTATTCGATGAGGGGCCTGTTATACTTGGGGCCTATTAGATCAGGGGTCTATTATATTTGGGGCCTAATTTTGGGGCCTAATAGAACTGGTTCCCCTTAAAACTGGGGACAATTAGGGCGAGTCAGGTAGCAGCAGGACAGGTTAAAGTGTCCGGCTGCAGATGAGGTTGTTTTTTCGGGGAGGCGGTACGAGGTGACCTTCACTGCTCCCCGTCTCTACTCCTCCCGCTGGTATTCAAGCACTTCCTCCTGCTTTCCTGTCTCCCTCCCTCCCTCCCTCTCTCTCTCCTTGCCTCCCTCCCTGCTCCTGCCTGTCTCCCTCCCTCCCTCATGTGCCTAGAGGTGATATGAGGCAGTTTGTTGCTGTGCAGAAATCAACGTTGTGTAAAAAAAACGACAAAAGGTGTAACCCGAAGCTAAGATGAGGTAATTTATGCTAACTATGACCTGACTTAACCTAACCTAGTTTAAGTTCATCTAATCTAACCTGGCGTAACCGGACCTAACCTAACCAAACAGATCCATTAGTTTGCCCAATCTGATATTGCAGGCGCCATAGATCCTCAGGGATTTGGCAATATGAAAACTTCCTCCACCACTCACTGTCTTGTCAGGTTTCTGGACTACATATACCGCCATCTAGAAAAACGAAAGACGTCTGTAGCTGTCGCCTTCATTGACTTCACCAAAGCATTTGACCTAGTCGACCACAATTGAGTCATCAACAAAGCTATCGACCTCGGGGCTCGGAGAAGTCTTATACCATGGCTTACAGACTTCCTTAGTGACCGACGCTAAGCCGTACGCTTCCGAGGGGCTGTCTCCATATTTCAGTCACTCACCTGTGGTGTCCCCCAAGGCAACAAGATGGGACCACTCTGCTTCCTTATGCTTATCAATAATGCCCTAAGAGAAACCTCTGCTCGCTGGAAATATGTCGACGACTCCACCATTGGGGTCAGTGTGAACAGCTCGGCTCCCGACTGCACCGCCCTCCAGGATATATTGAACAGTCTCCAAAACTGGGCCACCAACAACCACGTCACCATCAACCATACCAAGACCATGGTTATGCACATCAACCTCTCCACCGAGCTTGTCCCACCTCCCTCCATTACTTTAGGCCCCAACACACTCCAGGTTGTAGACTCCACCAAGCTCCTCGGCGTCACTATACATAACAAACTAAATTGGAAAGCACACGTCTGTACAATTGTCAAATCCTCCAGTTTTCGCCTCCACCTCCCCCATCTCAAGTCCCCCAGAGTACCTGCGCCCGAGCTCCTCAGTGCTGACTCAACATTCATACCTCCCAAGCTCACCTATGCCTCCCCTGCCTGGTCTTCCTCACTAAATGCCACACAAGGTAAACACCTAGAAAAAGTGCAAAAGATGGCATGCAAGATTATTCTCTCCACCTTTTACTCCACATATCAAGAAGAGCTCAATACACTGACCCTCTCGGCTCTCTCTGACCATCACCACGACCTCGTCTGCGATAAACTCTTTATTATCATTCTTCTTCTTCTTCTTCTTCTTCTTCTTCTTATTATTATTATTATTATTATTATTATTATTATTATTATTATTATTATTATTATTATTATTAAGCTCACTTCACAGGCAGACACAGACAAACTAGGAGGCTCACATACACAGACACAGATACACACAGATAGACAGACACAGACACTAAGAGGCCAACCCACCACACAACACGCGCCACGACCCAACAAATCCATTCTGTTAACCCAGGGAGTTGGCCATCCTTGTCACCTGGTTAAGCTTCGTTTAAACTGCCAATTTCCACAGACGGGCGGGTGGGTTTAGGTAGAGGGACACTACTATCACCACCACCACCACTACCATTACTATCACCACTACCACTAACATTGCCACTACTGCTTGGAAGAAGGAGGAAAAAAAGAGGAGGGGGAGAAAGAAAAAGAATAAAAACGGAAACTGCATTCTTATTGGTCTTTTATCATTGGAGGAAAACGGAAACTGAATTCTCGATGGCTAGATAATGACGTGTTTGTTTTTCATCTCAATGGTTACTTCAGGACGCAGTAACTCAGTCAGTTCAGCGTCTTTAATCGTTCAGTAACTCAGTTGATTGATGTTCAGTCAGGTGAATCAGGACGCAGCCATCCTGTGAAGTGTCTCAGTATAACATGACCACAACTACCACCAGTCAACCACCATCACCACAACTACCACTACCTCCAACCATCACTACCACCACCTCCAACCACCACCTCCAACCACCACTACCACCCTCTTCACCTCCGCTTGCGATGATACTGTACCCTCTTGGCATTTCCCTCCGACACCCTGCGTACCTTGCCTGGCCTTACCTGGTGCAATGACCCATCCAGGACCTGACCAGAGACGTCGGGGGTACAGGTAAGGTGCGTGGGTGGGGGATGGGGGGTGGGGTGGGAAGGGGGTTGGCTGACGGAGGAGGGGGGGGGTGGTGCTCTCTTTTTTCTCTCTCTTTCTCTGTCTCTCTCAGGTGATCTAGATAGGTAGGTGAAAGGTGTGTACAGTAGGTACTTTCTCTTCCTCTGTCTCCTATTTTCTTTCTCTACCCTTCTCCTCTCTCTCTCTCTCTCTCAAGATGCCCCAGGAGGCTTCCAAGGTTTCTGTCCTCTATGTATCCCTATGTGTGTGTGTGTGTGTGTGTGTGTGTGTGTGTGTGTGTGTGTGTGTTGCAGGAGGAGGAGGGAGGGAGGGGGGGGGTGGGTGGGGATATTAAGGGTGTCATTGTTCAATGTTTTATAAAGGGTGTTGGTTGGCTATACTGCACGTGTATAGAGATAGCCTCTCCTACACTCAGAATAGCCCAAAAATCTATCCCACAATATATACCCAAGGCCAAAAACCCCCCTCCCTCTATCTCTCCTTCACCAATCATATTGACGTAGATGTAGCCAAGAACACAACGCCCATTTTCACCCCATAATTCTCATATTTAATGCCAGAAAACACTTAATTATCTACGTGAACCTACAGACCAATGATTACAAACGACGTATCAATTTTCTAAGTTAACAAAAGGTAATTATATCATAGATTAACGTATGGACAGGGGGTAGGGACGTTACTTGTCAGGGCAGTGTGTGTGTGTGTGTGTACGTGTGCTTGTAGCAGGCAGACAGACAGGCAGGCGTGCAAGGGCCTGACTGCCACTCTCCACCCCCGTCATCCTCCGGTACCTTATCACCACACAAAAGACTGATGTCCTGCAGCTGCGGCCCTATAATTACACCCGATACATTCCTTTTGTTTATGTCCAGATGGTTGTGAGTGTGTGTGTGTTCTGCGTGTGTGAGTCTTGCATGTGTGTGTGTGTCCTGCGTGCGTGTGTCCTGCGTGAGTGTGTCTTGCATGTGTGTGTGTGTGTCCTGCGTGCGTTCGTGTGTGTCCTCCAAAGGGGTTCGTGTGTGTCCTCCGTGCGTTCTGCTGTGTGTGTCCTGCGTGCGTCTGTGTGTGTCCTGCGTGCGTTCGTGTGTGTCCTGCGTGTGTGTGTCTTGCATGTGTGTGTGTGTGTCCTCCGTACGTTCATGTGTGTCCTCCGTGCGTTCGTGTGTGTCCTCCGTGCGTTCGTGTGTGTCCTGCGTGCGTCTGTGTGTGCCTTAGATGTCGGAGAGTTGAGATAAAAAAAATAAATGGTCAAGTTCAAGGTATTTAAGAGGGGGTCAAGGTCATATATTAGGAGGTAGGTCAGGTACGAGTAGAGGAGGTTATTAGGAGGTTAGGACAAGCAGTTCAAGAGGTTCAAGAGGTCAAGAGGTCAAGAGGTCATAGTCAGGAGAGATGCTGCGTTGGATCTGAAAACTGACTTGTGGTTTACTGTGCCAATAAAGATGATGAGAAGGCAGGATCATACTCTCTCTCTCTCTCTCTCTCTCTCTCTCTCTCTCTCTCTCTCTCTCTCTCTCTCTCTCTCTCTCCCCTCACGTGGATCCCCTAATGACGCAATCGTTGTGGGATTGAGATGGCGACAGTTTGATCACTGTCAACTGTGGCTGTGCTTGTAGTCAGTGCTTGTGTGAGTACTTGTAGCTGTGTTTGTAGATACATTAGGTTAGGTTAGGCTAGGCTAGGTTAGGTTAGGCTAGGCTAGGTTAGGTTAGGCTAGGCTAGGTTAGGTTAGGTTAGGTTAGGTTAATCTTAATGGTGAAATAAACTGAGGGTGTCTAATTTTCAGGTGATCTTTGTTTTGTGTGGCAGTGCATCAGGGGGAGGAGCACCTAGCACTGCCCTACACGTGACAGTGATATTCCATTGGTGTGTGTGTGTGTGTGTGTGTGTGTGTGTGTGTGTGACGAGATTGACCGACGGACGTGTATGATGGTGGGGGGTGTAGGTACGGACGTGCTTGCTTAGACACACCTCCACTCGACATATCACGTACATGACGCACTCTATACTGTGTGTCACTCTTGTAATAAGGAAGACCGTGTTGAATGATGACAAGAGGGACCTAACGTAGTGCTACCACCATCCACTACCACCACTATTACTACCACTATCCACTACTACCACCATTCACTACTATTCCTATTACTACCACCATCCACCACTACCCTTTCTACCACTATTCACTGCTACCACTACCATCACCCTTACCACCATCATCATCGCTACCACCATCCCTACTACCACCATCACCACTACCACCACCTGCAGTCACCCAGCTGCATGAAACAACACTTTCAACAGGTGGTATTACCCTTTATAAACACACACACACACACACACACACACATACACACACACACACATACACACACACACACACACACACACACACACGTACACATTAGTTATTATTGTTTCTGGGTCTCATAGTGGTCAATATCTCATCACCTAGGTTGGATTTATACCCGGGTTACGATAGGGCGAATAAATCAGAATAAAATAAACGATATCGCTATTATTTCGCTATTAGGCTTCAGTGAGGCAAAAAAAATATATAAAAAAAAGCTACTCAACACGAAACAGGAATTTAAGAACCTAACTAGGTAATTATGTAGTTAGAAAACACGCTAAGGGGAACCAGATCCATCCCATCCTCCTCCTTCAAGTAAAAGTTGTGGGATGGTCAGTGGCGAGTCAGGCACTGTGCTATGTGTAGTGAGGAGAAAGAGTTAGAAAATGGTGTGTTTACCCTTGGAACTGCGGCAGCCATTTTGAACAGTATTCCCGGGGTTGTTTTTCTTGTGTTGGGGTCAGGAATTATCTGTGAGTATTATTTAAGTATTGGTATTATCCAGCACGTCCCGGCCATTGTTTATAAATACCCCAGCCAGTCATTTATTTATTTATTTTTATTAATTGCCGTGGGAATTCCTAGTGTGATAATAATTATTTAAGTGAGTTTATGATTTTGCCTTTTTACCTCTTGAGTACGATGACTTAACCCTCTGAGTACGATGACTTAACCCTCTGAGTACGATGACTTAACCCCTTGAGTACGACGACTTAACCCTTTGAGTACGAGGACTTAACCCCTTGAGCAGATGAATCAAACCCTCTATGGAGCGATGACTTAAACTTCTGGAGCATTGATGATTTCAACCCCTGAGTACGATGACTTAACCCTGGAGGCCGATGGGATCAACCTCCTGGAGTACGAGGGATTCAACCCTGAGTACGATGACTTAACCCTTTGAGTACGATGACTTAACCCTCTGAGTACGAGGACTTAACCCCTTGAGTACGATGACTTAACCCTTTGAGTACGATGACTTAACCCTTTGAGTACGATGACTTAACCCTTTGAGTACGATGACTTAACCCTTTGAGTACGAGGACTTAACCCCTTGAATCTTCCCACGTCCCTGTTTTAGGAGAATCAGGTGTGGTGGCGGCCTCTCAGGAATGTTGTCACTACCCTAAAAGCGACCCAGCGCCAGTAGTAGCATTCACTAGCGCCAGACGAACCCCCGTTCCCACCCTGCCAGACAAACGTTCACTTCCTCTTCTTGCTTTCATTGATATTAAGTAATTGCACCATACGAACAATAGTGACAAGTGTGATGACTATAGCCAGACGAACGTTCGCTTCCCTTTCGTCCAACACTGGCGCTCTTTCATATTGCGGGAGGATCTGTGTAGGTAAGTCCTCATGACCAGGAATGTGGAGGTGTTTGTGATTATATAATAGGTAGTGACTGTGTGTTTGTGTGTGTGTGTGTGTGTGTGTGTGTGTGTGTGTGTGTGGCCATCTCATCTGTAACTAAAGAATATATACACCACGAAGCACCTTGACGCTACCTGATGACTGCAAACATAGGAAAAGTGCCTTAGGGTCGTGAGAGTCGAGGTGGTGGTGGTGCCAGTAAGCCTTTGTGAACTAACGACCATGAGACTTTGTAGGTCACCGTGGCCTTCCTGGACGTACCCTCATGCAAGTCCTCCATCTGTCATCCCCAACACCACCTCCTTCGTGTCATATCTGGCCGGGAAACACTCTTATGGTGTCCGTGATAGCACATTAAGGACGCCCCTTGAGAGGAATACAAAAAAAGTTGTTGTAATTGTCATTGTTTAGACCGACAGGGAGTTCTGCATCCAGGAAGTTCAGTTTTTTTATTGTTTTATAGCAATTTCGTGCCTGCAGACGTCCTTGTCTTGTGCAAGGCGGTGGTGCCACGCCTTCTGGACCAGCCTGGGCGTCTTGGTTCACTTGCTAGGATCGTTTAGGCTCTGATATAGAGATTTTGTTGGATGAGTTATGTTATATATCTGTTATCCCTGGCCAAGTAGGGTCAGTGTGGGAGGTGGAGGGGTGGAAGGCAGGAGACAGAGAGTGTGGCACCATCGTTTGAGACTGGAAGGTTACCGTGTACCCAAAACCCTTGGTCGCTAAGCTGCAGTGGTGACAGGTCCCCCTCCATCCACCCCACAACTAGACTAAGACAGACTCTGGAGCCTCATAAGATCAATCAATAGCCTAGGGAGTACCTGGATCATCACCTGTAAGAGTCTTTTGTGTGGTGAAGCCTATATAACATGTGTGGGGAGGCGCGCGTGGTGATGGGGGGAGGGTGTTGTGGTGGCCTCGGGGGATATAGGGTACATATAGGGTACACATCCAGTGGACCCACAAGACTCTTGCTGCAGCTGATCCCGCGGCGGCCGACAACAACCTTCAGTCTTCCTCCACTCACCGTGACAAAGAGAATATCTAACAAATATCTTAAGAAACTAACGTGAATAATCTTCCTGGTGTTTGACTACCGAGAGGAGCTAGGGAGGGAAAGATGAGGAGGTGTTGATGGAAGAAACAGGCCTCAGGAGTCATCAGTTGGAGATAGTTATGGTATAGTGTTGCAGGTGGTGGCTGTAGGGGTGAGTCAGGGTACACGCTAGGGGAGTAGGTGAAGGTGAGAGTCAACCTGCAGCCAGCACTCACTTCTGGCCATGGATACAACGGAAAAGACCCTCAGGATAAAGGACTCTGTGCCTGCTCCACCCCGCCCCCATCTCTAGGTCACACCAGGTAGAGGGGACACCACACATACACCTAGAGACTGTGACGAGACTTAATGATAAGATCGAGTGTATGTGCTTGACGCTGACGAACAACAGCTCCCTCAACCATAAAGTGATCCAAGCGAGTTAGAAAAAACGCCCACCCACCCACACACCCACACGCTACTCAACAACTGCACAGACGAAAACAGAGACGGCAATAACAACCACCTCGTTTTATAACACCATCATCATCACCATCATCATCACCATCATCATCATCACCATCATCACCATCACCATCATCATCATCACCACCATCACCACCACCATCACAACCATTGGGCCGTATTTCTGACATATTCCATTACTCTAAGCATAATTCCCTTCTGTCTGTCATTACTACAATACTAAAACCTTTCCTGGGAATTTGTCGAGGTGAGGTGTGAGGTGTGAGGTGTGAGGTGTGAGGTAAGTTTTTTAGGTAGGGATGGAGGTGGAGGGGGGGAGGGGGAAGGGGAGGGGAGGGGGAGGGGGGGATCATACCATTTTTGTGTTTCCTAGAATATTGAGGAGTAAATCGATGCAAGCGAACCATTCCAGCGACCACAGATGTTAGACACCATCATCCCAGCGAACAACAACAAAAATATATATATATGTGTGTTCCATTGTTTTTTTTGTTGTACTTTTACGAAGACTGGACGAAATTGGGGTACAAATCCTTAAATACTCACCAATGCTTGAAGGTTCCAATGTCTTAAACGCTATATGTACCATTCCAGGGTTACATTGGTTAAATCATGCTTAATCATTCCAAGGTTACAATACTTAAAGAGTAGCACCGTTTGTTATTTCAAGGTTACAATGTTCACAGGCTAAATTGCCCCATAGTTACGTTGTTCCAAGGTTACATTTTAAACTGACTGTGGTTGTTTGTACAGGAAAAGTTTACTGTAGTGTGAAAGTATAAAACGAAAGCTTAGAGTAAGAGTATTGAGGAAATTATCAGTAACGGTCATAAAAAACTTTTCTAACGAGTGACGTGTATTAATGATGTATTAATGACGTGTATTGATGACGTTGTTGATGACGTGTATTTAATGACGTGTTTATGTGACGTGTATTAATGACGTGTATTGATGACGTGGATTTGATGACGTGTATTTGATGACGTGTTTGTGACGACGTGGTCCAGATGGATAGAAAAATAAAAGTAGTAGTGTTTGAGTAGTAGGGGGTGGGGGGAGGGAAAGGGTGTGTTAGTTACGTATATCATCTATCCTTTGTTATTGGGTGATGTCAATGCTCACGTGAGAGGATCCACATTCTCTTAAGGTCGGGATTCAGTGGGATGGGGAGCCACTTGTTGTGTTGATGAGTATTACCTGTTAGTGAGGGAAGGAGAGAGGGAGGGAGAGAGCGAGGAAAGGAGAGGAAATTGGAAGGAGGAAGGAACGAAGAGAGAAAGGAAGTTAAGAAAAAACGAAAGAAAGAAAGAAAACAAAAAGAGAAAGGAAGGAGGTAGTAAGTGCCTTCACCCTGTAAAACAAAATAACATCACCACGAACCTAAATCATCTTCTGATAACCTACTAACTGTCTCGTGTATAGCTGAGTGTTTGCATGACACCGCCTGGGTACATTCATGGAAGTTGAGAAAGGCCTGGCTGAAAACCTTGGCTCTGTGGCTTCCCAGAAAGGTCGTGTTAATATCGGTGTTATTCTGTAATTTCATCTTTATTTTTTCTTCAGACATCTTGGTTAGTTTCAGTGGTAAGAATGTGGTTTATGGAGGCTAGGATGTAAGTTTGGTGCCTAGGATGTGAGTTTTGGAGGCTAGGATGTAAATTTGGTGCCTAGGATGTGATTTTGGAGGCTAGGATGTAAGTTTGGTGCCTGGATGTGAGTTTTGGAGGCTAGGATGTAAGTTGGTGCCTAGGATTAAGTTTGGAGGCTAGGATGTAAATTTGGTGCCTAGGATGTGAGTTTTGGAGGCTAGGATGTAAGTTTGGTGCCTAGGATGTGAGTTTTGGAGCTAGGATGTAAGTTTGGTGCCCAGGATGTGAGTTTATGGAGGCTGGATGTAGTTTGGTGCCAGGATGTGAGTTTTGAAGCTAGGATGTAAGTTTGGTGCCTAGGATGTGAGTTTTGGAGGCTAGGATGTAAGTTTGGTGCCTAAGATGTGAGTTTTTGGAGCTAGGATGTAAGTTTGGTGCCTAGGATGTGTTTTGGTAGCTAGGATGTGTTTTGGTAGCTAGGATGCGTATTGGTAGCTAGGATGTGAGTGTTGATAGCTAGAATGTGAGTTTTGGTGGCTAGGATGAATTTTGGCGCGAAGAATGTAAACTTTACCGCCAAAATAAACACACATCGGTATCCATTTGCCTGTGGTGAGTGTCTTGTGGTCACTCAGCTCTCGTGAACCTGTGCCGTAAACCGGTAAGTTACCAGTGAGATTCATCTTACAAATTTGGGAGATATCGATAGGAAACTTGTCCTCTTGAAACAGGTCTTTATATACACAGTTAGATATACATTTTGTGATGTTTATAACTAATTTATATATGTATATTTTGTTGTATTTATAATGTTTTTAGTTCCCTGCCTTACCTCACTTCTCGCCCACCCTTACTCCCACCTCCTGCCTTACCTCACCTCGCCCACCCCAGCCCCTAGCCTCCCTGCCTTACCTCACTTCGCCCACCCTTACCTCTACCTCCTGCCCACCCTCACTTCTCGCCCACCCTTACCTCCTCACCTCCCTGCCTTACCTCTAGCTCCTGCCTTACCTCACTTCGCCTCCTTACTCCCACCTCCTGCCTCACCTCTAGCTCCTCCCTACTCCCACCTCCTGCCTTACCCCAGCTCCTGCTCCACCCCTCTCTCGCCCTCCCTCACCCCACCCTCCCTCCCTGCCTACCTCTAGCTCCTGCCTCCTCCCACCCCTTACCTCAACCTCCCTGCCTCCCTCCCACCCCCACCTCTAGCTACAGGATTGAGAGAGTTTAATCAAGCAGGCTGTTACTATTCTCACCCTGCCAGCCTTCCTATACCTTACAGGCTGAATGGTGAGAAACCTTCTGAAGAAACCTGTAGTTCTCTCTTTGGTTTCTCAGTCAGGTTTTTGTGGTGGTAGGGGTGGTGATTGTGGTAGTGAGGGTAGTAGCGATAGCATGAGGTGATTATGTTGTCAGGTGGCATGTGAGTGTGTGTGTGTGTGTGTGTGTGTGAGTGTGTGTGTGTGTGTAAAATAATAATAATAATAATAATAATAATTAACGGTTTATTGAAAGAGCTTGGCAGCCAGAAGGCTGAAAATATACAGTTACATATTTGGGGAATGTGTGTGTGTGTGTGTGTGTGTGTGTGTGTGTGTCTCACTGCACGCGGGGATGGAAATATACATATGTAAGGTTTAAGTGCATCCACACACACACCCCCCCCCACACACACACCCACACCCCCCACACACACACCCACACACACCCACACCCCCCACACACACACACACCCACAACCCCCACACACACACCCTCTGAAACACTCAATCACGCTGATAATTGTTTATTAAAAGGTCATAGAGACTATAAGTGTCCTATCATTACCTCTTGACTACTGCTGATAAAAACAACACGTAATTCGCCAACTTATTATACAAACGGGCAACTCACAGGTACCTTAAAGATAAAATATCCTTATATAAAATATCAGGTCTAACTCAAGTGATTAATAGATAACTGCACGTCGGTAGGAATTTGTATAATTTGGTGATTGATTGATATTAATGGTGGTTCTTTTATTCGATAATGGCGGCGATGGAATGATGTTGCCAGTTATTGTTTTTCACGATGGATTATTGTGGTTTAGATGGGGAGTTCAGGGTCGATTCTTGTGAGAAAAACATTAAAAAAAACTTTCCTCTTGGATAATGTTTTCCTAGCAGTAAATTTTCAGTTAACATGAACGCTCTTACGATAATTAAATTTAAAAAACGGAGTCACGTCAGATATTTTATCTTTACTTTACATTTCGCGATTATGAATTTACTTTTTTGAGATTGAAATTCCTATATGGCGTTATCGAATAATTGATATTTTGTTGTTTTAATTTCAGCAAACATGAATTCTGTAGTAAACAAACACTAGTGTACTGGACGGAAAGATATATTTCATGGGTCACTCGTAAGTCCTAATAAACCCTAATTTATCTAATAGGAATCAGTCCCATTAGGATTTGGGGCTGTTTGGAGCTCATATTATACTGGTAAGGGCTATGTTGGGTGAGGGTAAGGCCTATTAGATAATATTAACTCAGAGCCTATTAGTACTGGAGGCTTATTAAATTGATTAATAGAAAATGGGATAAAATTGTCAACACAGAAAATGGACAGAGAAAAATGGGGTTCGTGTGTGTGTGTGTGTGTGTGTGTGTGTGTGTGTGTGTGTGTGTGTGTGATAGATAGATGAAGTGAATTAAGATCATGATTGGTGGAGGTGATAAGAAGAGGAGGGGGTATTAGATAAGGTACAGTGCTTTTGTTGATAAGGAAATGAGACTTGATGTTTGTTATGGCATGCGGTGGCCCTGAACTGAGAGAGAGAGAGAGAGACCTTACACAGCTCAAACTTACAATTTCACCTATAACCTCTTACCAGATCTCAACCAATCATAGAGTAGGGCTTATCTATTCTCTATAAGGCTCCATCGAGTACCTTAAGGGTCAAATCACCTCCTTAAGTTGCTCTTTTAACTACCCATCTCTCTTTACGTGGCTGGTTAGCGTCTCTAGAAATCACAGTGTGTGTGTGTGTGTGTGTGTGTGTGTGTGTTACGTAACCTATTTGTCTGTCACGCGTTCACACAATCACTAGTTGTTGGCTTATCTGTGTTTATCAATCATGCTATACAACTGGAGTGTGTGTGTGTGTGTGTGTGTGTGTGTGTGTGTCTCATTGCTACACTCCAAGGTACACTTTCACCTACACACCACCCCCACCAACACATCCACATACACACACCTACCTGTACACACACACACACCTACACACCCCCCACACTCACACACCCACACACCCACACCCACACACCCACACCTACACACACACACCCACACCTACACACACACAACCAAACAATTACCGGATTCAGAACTTTAAGAGGTCAGAATGCCTTAAAATACCTGAGTTAAATTGTGATAAAAATAGAGATTCTTAGAAGTTGTGGCTGTAATTATTTGATCTTAGTGAGTAGAAAAAGTTTATAGTATCTGATTGACTAAATAAACATTCAAGATTATTTTGTCTCTTCCCTTAGTACTATCAACCCCCCTTTATGAGTACTATTACCTCACCCTTCGTACTCTTACATCCCTTAGTACAGGTATATGTAGAGAGTTCAGGTGTGATTAGAAAGTACAAGTGTAGTAGAAAAGCCACCTGGGTGTTGAGTACAGAATGTTACTCACCAATTGTACTCACACAGACTCACAAGTGTTAACTCCCCCAAATACCTGACTGACGCATCTGTAAATTTATTTGTTTTGCGTTTATCTTACGTAAGCAATCTGGCCTGGGTGTCCTCTTGAGACCGATACAGGGGAAATATTCTTCAGTAAGTTTGTAAGGCGTTGAGTTTACCTGTTGGTTAGGTTTGGTTAGGTTAGGTTAGGTTTGGTTAGGTTTGGTTAGGTTAGGTTTGGTTAGGTTAGGTTTGGTTAGGTTAGGTTAGGTTAGGTTAGGTTAGGTTAGTGATGGAAACAACGTCTTTTATACTCTGTTATATTTTTTTTCCTCTTATTTCCTCTCTCGCTTCTTGGCCTCTTATCTGTTTTGTTTTCCTCTTTGATGTTTCTCTTCTCCTTTGTTCCCTCCTACGTAAAAACTGGGAGAGGAGGAAGTATGAATGAATAGTGAATAGGTAGACAGAGAGAGCTTGTGTGTGGTGAGGGAGGGGGACCTGGCATAACCTTGTTGTGGCAGTGGTCAGGGCAATGAACCTCCTCTCCTGTCCTCCCGTATATGCTGTACCCTCCCCCCCCTCCCCAGTGCCAGTGCCGGTGTGTGAAGGAAGCACGTGTTGGTTGATGATGGTGAGGTCAGTGCCCCTTCTGTCCTGACCCATATAATATAGTGTACCCTAAGCAATGCCTGACCCATAGTAACCCCTTTGGACCTCCGTACCCTTCCCCCCTCCCCCTAGTGCCAGGATGTAAACACGCGTTCTGGTCGTCAGGTCATCAACCTTCCTGTCCTATATATTGTGTACCCTACAGTAGACTCAGTGCCTCCCCCTATCTCCCCCCTCACCTCCACACCCCTGTCCTACACATGACCCTCTCCTCCCCCTCACCCCTCACACCCCCTGTCCCTACCTGACCCCTCTCCTCCCCCCCCTCACCCCTCCACACCCCTGTCTACATGACCCCTCCCCCTCACCCCTCCCACACCCCTGTCCTACATGACCCCTCTCTCCCCCCCTCACCCCTCACACCCCTGTCCCTACACTGACCCCTCTCCCTCCCCCCCCCCCCTCACCCCTCCACACCCCTGTCTACATGACCCCTCTCCTCCTCCCCCTCACCCCCACCCCTATTTCATGACCCCTCTCTCCCCGTGTTAGTAAGTACATGGTCGAACGCCCACAGTACATGGTGATGGTAGGATCAGTATTTCTGTCACATATATTTATATAATTTACCAAGACTCCATAGCCTCCCTCCTCCTCCTCCTCCTCCTCCTCCTCCTCCTCCTCCTCCTCCTCCTCCTCCTCCTCCTCCTCCTCCTCCTCCCCCTCCCCCTCCCCCTCTCCCGTGCTGTCAGTGCCAACCAGAGGTGCGTATGGGGCCAATAGATGAAGCAAAAACATTCAGAACTACGTCAGCTCTGTCAGTGTAGGGGAGGAAGGGGGGCGGGTGACAGACTACATCACCTAACACCTTCACGATATCTTAGTCCCGGTTCAGCTTCGTCGCCATATTACCCACTAGAGGATTAAAAGGACCAATTAAACGCGTTCTAGTTCCCATAGATCAATTAGATGAGTTCTTGCATGACCCTATTAACGAGAGAACCTAATTAACGAGGCCCTTAAGGAACCAGGACTCGGGTGAACCAGGGTCCTGACACACACACAGAGATATAAGGTCATCACACCTTTATCATAACCAAGGTAAATTGAACCTAACTCTTCCCCTTGAATTGCATAATGCTCTTCCCGGATGACATAACACACTCGCTGCTACACACTCACGGGTTAACACACTTATGGGGTTTTAACACATTTATAGAGTTTGCACACACTAAATATTAACACACTCACAGGTTTAACGTA
This sequence comes from Homarus americanus, assembly GCF_018991925.1. Taxonomy (NCBI): domain Eukaryota; kingdom Metazoa; phylum Arthropoda; class Malacostraca; order Decapoda; family Nephropidae; genus Homarus; species Homarus americanus. The sequence goes on along the minus strand of NW_024713650.1, from coordinate 1,293,486 downwards.
CTCACAGGGCTGACACACTCGCTGCTACACACTCACAGGGTTCACACACACTACCTAACCCCACAAATATAAATAGGGAGACGTCATCATAAATCTAGTGACGTCATCATAAATCTAGTGACGTCATCATAAATCTAGTGACGTCATCATAAATCTTGTGGCACTATGCTGAAATCTGTACATCATACTTACTAAATCTGATGGTTTATATAATGTAATCTGTACTACCTCTTACGGTCAGTCTAATGTCCTTTTGTTTGGTCTGAGGATTGGCAACCACAGCCCTCTCCCCTAACTCCATCCATCCCAGCCATCCATCCCAGCCATCCATCCCAGCCATCCATCCCAGCCATCCATCCCAACCATCCATCAGCCATCCATCAGCCATCCATCCAACCATCATCAGCCATCCATCAACCATCCATCCCAGCCATCCATCCCAGCCATTCATCCCAGCCATCCATCAGCCATCCATCCCAGCCATCCATCAGCCATCCATCAACCATCATCAGCCATCATCAACCATCTCCATCAGCCATCCATCAGCCATCCATCCCAGCCATCCGCTTCAACCATCCATCCCAGCCATCCATCCCAGCCATCCATCCCAGCCATTCATCAGCCATTCATCAACCATCCATCAGCCATCATCAACCATACATCCCAGCCATTCATCTGACCATCCATCCCAGCCATTCATCCCAGCCATCCATCCCAGCCATCCATCCCAGCCATCCATCCCAGCCATCCATCAGCCATCCATCAGCCATCCATCCCAGCCATCCATCAACCATCCATCCCAGCCATCCATCAACCATCCATCAGCCATCCATCCCAGCCATCCATCCCAGCCATTCATCAGCCATCCATCAGCCATCGCCAGCCATCCATCAGCCATCCTCCAGCCATCCATCAGCCATCCATCCTTCATCCATCCCAGCCATTCATCCCAACCATCCATCGACCATGCATCAGCCATTCTCAGCCATCCATCCCAGCCATCCATCCCAGCCATTCATCCCAGCCTCTTCTTCCCCAAACATTACTCATTAACATCTCAATTCTTATTTCTCAACTGAATTACCATCATTAGTAAACCCTTTCTATCTAATTACCACAGGTATTACGAGTATAATTATCACCAAGCATTATAGAACAGACAGATAGACAGGCAGACAGGCAGACAGACAGGCAGACAGACAGACAGACAGACAGACAGACAGGTAGACATTCACCTTTCAGTAACCAGAAAGACGTGATATGATGAGTGTTAGTGTACAGTGACCCTACCTACCTCTTCCCCTCCCTCCCCTCTTCACTTCCTCATCACCCCCCTCTTCCTTCCCCCTCTTCTCCTCCTCCTCACCCCCCTCTTCCTTCCCCCTCCTTCTCTTCCTCCTCACCCCTCTTCCTCCCCCTCTTCACTTCCTCTCCCCCCCTCTTCCTTTCCCCTCTTCTCCTCCTCCCTCACCCCCCTCTTCCTTCCCCCCTCTTCTCTTCCTCCTCACCCCCCCTCTTCCTTCCCCCCCTCTTCTCCTCCTCATCACCCCCTCTTCCTCCTCCTCCTCACCCCTCTTCTCCCTCCCTCCTCCACCCCTCTTCCTTCCCCCCCTCCTGCTCCTCCTTATCACACCCCCCCCTCTTCCTCTCCCCATCCTCCTCGTCGCCGTCGTGGTACAGAGGGTACGTTGCCTTATGTAACTTTGAGGTCATGGGTTCGAAATGCTGTTGCTAGTAGGGAGGTGTGTCCGGTGTCGCTAGTGAGAGATAGGGGGGTAGGGGGGTAGAGAGAGAGGGTAGAGATAGAGAGAGAGAGAGAGAGAGAGAGAGAGAGGGCAGGACAGGGCAGGGCAGGGCAATAGGAGTCACTGACCTGCCCAAGTCTTTAAGTGTAAAATTGAAAGTTGATTTTGTTTTCGTCAATCACTATGGAATCACAAAAAAAAGCGCCTGGTGATTGATTATAAATGGTTATTAAAATACAAATTATTACATATTTTTTTTTTACAGATGGTTTAGTTAGTAATTGAAATAGAGTCTAGTAGGATTTTTTTTAATTAATTGAAAGTTAAGACCAATTTTTTATTATTTTCTAATTGTGAATTTTTAAAAGTATATTAATAAGTAACTTAAATCTGAAGTATTATTGATTTTGACCATTAATTGATATTCCATTTGTAATATATTTCCTGTAGGAGGTAAATTTTAATGTATTTCCTGAAGGAGTCAATCTCGAATGCTAAAATAATCCTGAACTGTGTTGCAGGATGTGGCAGAGTGGATGGAGGGCGCTGGGGAGGCTGGGGTCGTGTACTTCAGCTTAGGATCCTTCCAGAAGACCTCTAGGATCCCTGCCAAGTACCGTGAGGTCCTTATGGAAGCCTTTTCCCGCCTCCCCCACCGTGTCCTTATCAAGTACGGCGAGAGTGACGTACAATTCCCTCCCAACGTCCGTGCTTTCCCCTGGCTGCCTCAACAGGATATTTTAGGTGAGTTTTTATATTTTTTCCCGTGCTTCAAGAGGAGGTGTTCAATGTTCTTCAGGACGAGTTCTTGTGTTCACCAAAATTAAGAAAGTTTGTGGTGATTTTATTTTTTGTTCTTACGTTCTGTAATAGAAAGTTTGTTGCCGTAAAGGTACTTTTTAGTCATCAAAAAGGAAAGTTCTTGACGAGGAAACTTTCTAACATCAAAAAGAAAGTTTATGGTGAGTGTTCGCTCTTAAGTTCACCTGTAGAAAGTTTTTATGTGAATGCTTGTTCTTACTTTCACCTTTAGAACACAAATAAAAAGAAAGCATTGAAATCTGACACAAACAAAGGGAAAATAACGTGGAAATCTGACACAAAAACCAAAGAAAATATTAAAATCTGACACAAAAACAGAACAATAAATCTGACACAAACAAAACATACATGCATACATACATACACAAAATATACATGCATACATACATACACAAAACATACATACACAAAACATACATACACACATACAGGTCGTGGAGCACTACATTGCATTGTGTGAGTTGTAAAGTGCATCTCGTCTCTATATGATGACCCACACTGCATCATGAGTGACAGATCTTACTCCTGCTCCTTCACCTCCTTCTCTTCCCCCCTTTTACTTCTCTTCCCTTCTCATTCTCCTTCCCTCCTTCTACTCTTCCTACGCCTCTCCCTCCCTCCTCCCCTTCCTCCTACTACTCCTTCCTCTCCTTCTTCTCCTCCTCTCCTCCTCCTCTTCTACTCCCCCCCATCTCCCACCCCCCCTCGCCTTCATCCTCTACACTACACCTACACTTGGGGTTGTGTATACCTCCCAGGGTGTGTGTGTGTGTGTGTGTGTGTACATTGGGAATCCCCTTGAGTACACCCAGTCACTAGAACTATACACTGACTGTCATAAATATACCAGGAAAACCACGATATTAAACTGAACTGACAGTTAGAGTGGAGGGAATAGGCTGCGTGATCATCTGTACTCTGGCATGACCTGTACTCTGGCATGACCTGTACTCTGACATGACCTGTACTCTGGCATGACCTGTACTCTGGCACGACCTGTACTCTGGCATAACCTGTAGTCTGTTGACCTCTACGTGACCCAGAGTACATTATTACAGGTCGACCACAGCTGATAAGATTGACTGATAAAGTGATGGCCCAGCAATATTTCGGGTGCATTGTGGGCTGGCCATGGGTGTTGGGTGGCCATGGGTGTTGGTTGCCCATGGGTGTTAGTTGGCTATGGGTGTTAGGTGGCCATGGGTGTAATGTGGCCAAGTGTATATCTCAAAACTGCAGTGAAGAAAGTGGAATATCTGTCTGTCTGTCTGTCTGTCTGTCTGTCTGTCTGCCTGTCTGTCTGTCTGTCTGTCTGTCTGTCTGTCTGTCTGTCTGTCTGTCTGTCTGTCTGTCTGAGGGAGGGAACATCAGCAGCCACTGAAGGTCACTTGTTCTTGCCTTCCACCAGGGTGTTTATCTACTGCTTCCGCCATCACCCTTTTCGCCCCCAGGGAGGGATGGAGCCACCAGGGAGAAGGGAGAACAAAGGGGGAGCCATGGGTGAGGGAGGAAGAGAAGGGAGCCAGGAACAAGGGAGAAGAGGGAGGGTAATGAACGAGGGAGGAAGAGAAGGGAGCCAGGAACAGGGGAGAAGAGGGAGGGTAATGAACGAGGGAGGATAGGGACAACAGGATGAGGGAGAGTAAAGGAGAGGGAGAGTTAGGCTGACCTTTTCATTGGTCGAGGGAAAACAAAAGAGTCATCATCACCACCATCATCATCGTCATCATCATCATCATCATCGTCATCATCATCATCATCATCACCATCATCATCGTCATCATCATCACCACCATCATCATCGTCATCATCACCACCACCATCATCATCATCATCATCATCATCATCATCATCTGCTTGTCATTCTGTTCTTGCGATACGCTTAAAGGAATGAATGTTTACCCCTACGAATATTGTAGACAATACCTAAAACAACTTCCTGGTGTTTAATGGTATTGTTTTAAGGTTTTTTTTTTACAGCTGATGCTTTAACATTTTAGGGACATCTAGGTGTATAAAGGGTATTTTAGGGATGGCAGCCTCAGTGGGTTTATCATATAATTTAAGGTTATATATTTTAAAGAAATGATATTGATTTTATTTTAGGCTCGTGATCCTCGTCATCTTCCAGGGGGACTTTAGGTCCAGTTTTAAGGTTCATACTTGGGTATCAGGGGTTTAGGGGATTTCTAAAGGTTTGACTCCATTTTAGGTCCAGTTATAAGGGTGAAATTGGTTTTCATGTCGGAACTCTGGTGTTGATGAAGGCAAATGGGTCTCAGTGTGTGGGTTTTACTGCGTTCATCATGACTCTGAGGTACTCTGTGTGTGTGTGTGTGTGTGTGTGTGTGTGACATTAATATTTGTCATCTTTGCTGTTCATTCAATAACACGTATTAAGAAGTTAGTTTCCAGTCTGCTTTCAAAGGTAAATCCTATCACCTGTGTTTATATTGTATACCTGTACCCTATGTGAAATAAATAGAGTAAAAGTTTCAGGTGTTTCGTTAAGTCTCCAAGAAATCTTAGTTCGTCTCCATGAAGGTTGGGGAGGGGGGAGGGAGGGAGGAGGTAGTTTGGAGACAAAGCACGACTCTAGTTCTTGTGATAGAGGTGGGGTTGTGGCTATAGTCTCACACTATACACACTTTTTACGTTATCTTATCAGCTTGAGACACACAGACACACACACACACACACACACACACACACACGCACACACACACACACACACACACACACACACACACACACCATGATAATGCTTCCCTCCGTTGCCATAACTTGATACAAAAATCAGTCAGTCGTAAACCCGCCAGCATTGAATACCCGTGACTTTTGTTGGGGCTGCTTTAAAGGCGGAGTGCCGCCCCCCCCCTCCTCCCAGCACACCAGGTCGAGGCGTATTCCAGATAGGATACGCGAACACGAAAAGACACACTGATCGGTATACGTGAAATGCGTATATGCGGGTCAAGCACATAGCCTTCACCTCCCGTGCAACACAATCAGGTTGGGTACGTTCCGTGACGCGTCGTGGGGAGCGATGTCTCCGGGGCCATAACCAAGATAAGAATAGGGGGATCCAACCCTACCGCTCACACCACCACCGCGCCGCGACCTCCGAGCTCCCTTCTTAAACCGCCCCCTCCCTCCCTCCCTCGTTCTTTCTCCCTCTTCCCTCCTTCTCTCCCTCTTTCTCTGCTTCCTCCCTCCTCCTAACATCTCTCTAATTCACGTTTTCCCTGTCTTTCAATTAAGCAAGGAAGAGGCGGGGGATGGGTGAATGACGTAATGTTAATTAGTGTCACTGGCCGCCATTACGATAGGACGTCAGGTTATTTACGATCTTCTGATAAGTATAAACAAAACAGATTATTATTTTTTTGTTTTTCATCTCCGTAATCGGCTATAAAGCGACATGAATAGAATAGATATTAACCTCGAATGAACTGACCTAATTAGGGAGAGTTTTAGGTCAAGATTCGAGTTTTACGTCACAGTTTAAATAAGGTCAACGTAAAAAAAAGAGAAGTTCCAATACAATTCCTAAAAATATACAGACATACACAGATTCGAAATTACTTTGAGTTAAGAGAATTTTTTGAGTTAGGAGTTCGTTATAATTACGTAGTCAGGACCCAGCTCACCCTAACACCACCCACTGTAATGCATATTGATGACGGAATCTTGGGGGCACATATGACCCCTTGGCCTTGAGTGTACACAGATGCCTAGTACTCAACAGGTGTTTTAGTGGGTGTTACTAGTACTCAACAGGTGTTTTGTGAGAGGGCCATAGATTTTTAGACCCTGGACCACAGAGGAAAGACCATGGACCATAAACCAAGGTTAATAATTATGTCCTTTGATTTCACTAGGACAAGTTAAGGGGTACTGGATTCCTACGTCACACACACACACACACACACACACACACACACACACACACACACACACACACACAAGGACCCACATACCCAGCACAAAAAGCTTCGTCATGCTTGGAGTTTACTGAGAGTCAAAGCTTCTGCTGTTTCTGCCTGCTGCTGCTTCTGCTGTATTTACTGCTGTTCAACTTACTCTCTTGGTTTCTGTTACCGTTGTTACTGTTACTACCAACGGATCCCTGTTTACGGTAATCGATATACTGTATTTTCTTGTTGTGCCTTGAGTGGGCAGATGTCACGTCCCACTCCCATGTCCACTCCCACTCCTACACCCACTCTTACACCTACTCCTACGCCCACTCCTGCACTCACCCCTACTCATTGAGCCAGTGACGTCATCCAGGAGGGCGTAACTACAGGGATGTCGCTCGTGTTTTTGCGCTCTTTGTGGCGAAGATGTATTATTGGAACACCCAAATGCGCGAGTGGGTTAGGTTAGGTTAGCATTAGGGAGGTTAATCTTCAGGTGTAATAAGCTGGGGGTTAATCTTCAGGTGTAATAAGCTGGGGGTTAATCTTCGGGTGTAATAAGCTGGGGGTTAATCTTCAGGTAATGACTCGAGGCTGACCATCTATTAACACTCAAGTTAATAAGCTGAGTGTGTCGGTGCTGGATGGTCGACCTTGACGCTCCTCCTCCACGTGTCGACACATTGAGGGGGACTGTTAAGGCCAAGGTCATGTAAGTGGTGTAGTGAGGGTCACGTGACACAGGATGCCACCATAGGGGTTACTGGCATATGTACGGACTCCCTCCCCCTCTGTCCCTCCCTCCCTCAGCTCTCCCTCCCTCCCTTACAGAGCTATGACCCTTCCCCCCTCCCTCCCTCTCTCACACGGAGCTATAACCCTTCCCTCCCTTCAACCTCCCCTACTACCACAACAACATCAACAACTACTACTACTACTACTACTACTACTACTACTACTACTACTACTACTACTACTACTACTACTACTACTACTTTTTTTTTAAATAGCCTCCAACCTCCCCTTATAGCCATACCTTCGCAGATCTATGCGGCATTCAGTGACTGTTGCCTCATAGTCAATATCTGCAACTGTTGTCGGCTTTGAGGCCGATGCTCTCGTTCCCCTACTACTACACTCACCACTAACCCACACTATGTTCACAGGCCACAAGAACCTCCGTCTGTTCGTGACACACTGCGGGATACACAGCGCGTCAGAGGCAGTATATCATGGTGTGCCTGTACTCGGTCTCCCCATCACCTTCGAGCAGCCAAGGAAGTGTGCCAGGATAGCTCGTCGCGGGGAGGGCCTCGTGCTACAGTGGGAACAGCTCACACCAGAGGCTATCATTGACTCTGTCTATACCCTCGTGCATGATGTGAGGTGAGTGAATCCATCGGTGTGTTTGGTACCTGGCATTTATACTTATGTTTGAGTATTGTTTGGGTTCCTGGCATTTATAACTTCTTGAAATAATTATCCTCCGTTGTTGAAATTGATACAGAAGCTCTTTACTTAACTTTACTTTACCATCCTCGAACACCTAAGTTATTCCACCGTTCTTGAAATGTCAGCGAGACATATAAACCCAGCCTCTCCATATATTAAGGTGCCTCCCTCCTAGTCCTTATCTTCCTTCCAACAGGTTTCGCAAGCGTGTGGAGGGCGTGTCTCGTCGCCTTCAAGCACAAAAGGAAACTGGTCTTGAGCGAGCTGTCTGGTGGGTCGAGTACGTTATGGAACACGGCAACGACTACCTCAGGTATGGTTAGGTTAGGTTAGGTTAAGTTAAGTGAGACTAAACATATCATTGTGGACTGCACCCTAATGAACAATGTCTAACAATTCTTCCCTTGACGACAGGTTCTCGGGTGCTGACTTGAGCTTGGTGCAGTATCTCCTGCTGGACGTGTTGGCCATCATAGGCGGTGTGGCTCTCGTCATCGGTGTGGTCCTGTTCTTCCTGGCCAGATCAATTTTCAAGAGATTTTGGCCCTCAAGCTCTTCAAAGGCTAAGCTGGAGTGAGCTTGTTGCCATATCAGCTGCTCTAACCACTGTCATTATGTACAATATTTTCTTAATGGTGCTACTCTGTGCTCAGTGAGGCAGGACAGCAGAAGGGGGAGGGGCAGGTACTGTTAACTATATTTTATGTGGGTTATTATACTATGTAAGCGTTAGCAAAATATTTAATTATATTGTACTCTATGGGGGTAAATTAATATGTCTGCTGATACAGGAAGTTTATATTTCTCTACTGTCAGTGTTTTTAAATAGGTTTAATGAACTATCAGTGAAATTGTATCAGATGGTAAAATATTAGTAAATTGCACCTTAGGCGCCCTTTGTGCAGGTATAGCCGTATGGTTATCAGTATCTCTCTCTTATCACACACTGACTAGACCACAATCCTCAGCCTCTTGTGGGAAATCCAAACTGTAAACTATATTCAGACTGATGAAGTTTCTGAAGTTTCAAACAATAATATGAAGGTAAATGTTTGCTGTCAATGATGTATAACCACCACCCATATACACGTGTTACCTGGGTCCTGGGATACATACAATAAGCAGCTGAGGGAGAGATGGTGTTCTATATGAGGTCACTGAGACGTCCATCCTGGGGTTAAAAATATTCAGGGATCATTAAGGTACAATCACACTATAGTCCTCACCTTATTGAAGACATTTACTACTTGAATGGGGTTTATCCAGTGATCATTGTACAAATCTGAATTCGCTTATTGTGTTTGCACTTAAAGGCTCAGTCAGTTTATAGACTATCTCCACAAACCCCCTTTACTGTGGGGACACCACTTTTAATATTTGGTTAAAACCGGATGATTTTATTCAGCTCAGCCCTATACACAAGGGGTTAATGACTGACTGGATTAGTTTTTATCGAGAAAGCCAAGTTATTCAAGTTGAAATTTCACCTTTACACACAAGGGAAGATAAAGGTAGACTGGACTATCTATGTACGCTGTAACAACTTAAGTAACCTTTGGATTTCATATCAAGTCACTAGATTAAATGTACAGTAAAGGGTGGCTCATAGGCCACACACCTTTGTAAAATTGATTTCTTCTTTTTCAGTTGAAGAAATCATAACAAACCAACAAAAATGGCAGAGAAATTATCACAAGATTCACTTTAATATTAATTGATAAAACCCCTGTACTGTACTATGCCTGGCTGTCAATTAAATACTTTTGAACTGACTTGTGTGTCGCATCTGGTTTTCAGCACAAGAATATATTAAACTGACTCTTTCCTTTAGTGTTAATTTCTCTGCCATCTTATCTCTTATGATTCCCTCACCTGAAGAAGAAAAAATAACATTAATTTTTCCATTGGCATATGACCTATGAGACGACCCTATACATTACATATTTCCAGTCACGAAAGAATGTCAAATGACCTTGTTTGGTGGATATTATTCTTATTAGATGTAATTTGGATTTGTTCTCTATATAGTGTCAGGTATACAGTACACATCGTTCATAAGACATGACAAATGAAGAACTACGATAGTGAAAATGTGCCTTCAGGAATTAGATTTCTGGTGTGCAGCTATCCCTCGAGTTAGGGAATTTCAAGCTACAGAATTTCAAGTTACGGAATTTCTTGTTACGGGATTTCAAGTGAAGGACAACTATTCAGGAACGCAACCCTTCTGTAACTCGAGGGATGGCTGGTAATTGTAGACCTTCGGCAGTACAGCACACTAATAATATGAGTTAAGTACAATACTGTACTTCTGAGGGTGAAACATATGTGAATCCTCTACTAGAATCTAGTTTGAAGTTTCACAGAATATTTGCCTTATTAATGTTATGGTACTGAACACATAGTAATATATTTTAATATTAGAATAAATTTAATACAGTGATCCTATTTTCTACAGGTTTTTTCTTATGGGCATATTATTTGTATATCATTTTCATAGAGAGTTTAAAAGTGTTCCTGTGGCCTGAAGAGTGAGTAGTTTGATATGTGTTGTGTAAAGTAAATATGTATACTTGATAGGCCTAATATAGTTGCTTGTTAATATTTAGACTAAGTTTCTGCCAATTTTAAGATCATGCAACATGATTTTTTACAGTTTTTGTAAAGGATTGTATAGAGATGTATAATTCATAGGTTTAAATTGTTTTCCAATCAACATTGATCTTCCGCCAATCTTGAAATCCTACACTAAAATTTGACACGTTGTTTGTTGATTGTTTATGAGAACAAGGAAGATCATTTTGTTACCTCTGAACTAAACACAATATGACCAGATACTCAGGTTTCTCAATACAGTAATCAGATACAATATATAGATACAGGTATATAGAATATACTCAGCACTATTGTGTATAGTACCTCACATAACTATTTTGTTTTCTCAACTCTCTGGATAAATATTTACCTCAAAATAATTATGCAACGTGCTTTGACTAGACTCCCAGTGTGATTGTCAGTTCATAAGAATTAGTTTGATAAAGAACAACTTCGTCTGGCAAGTTGCATATACCAGCATTATCACTTCACATTTTACAGGATAAACTGCAGGTATTAAGCTTTTATTGCTTAAATCATAATGAAACAAGTATGTATGTGCTATTCCCCGTAAAAAAATAATATTCTCTACAGTGAAATACTACAATATTAGCAGAGTAACTTTGGAAACTTATTTACTATTCCTCTTCCCTAATTATCAACTTAAGCAATAATGGCTAATATTCAGAATACTGTACTGTTATGATGATTGATGGCTTAAGATCAAAGGCCTATGGGCTGTGAATCAATGAGTAATGTCTGTAAGGGAATAAATTGGTTACAGTATTGATGTATATATAAGACTCGAGTCAGTAGCCATGGAGGTACACAAACTTTAGGACAGACCAATTGTTGTAGGTCAGATACAAGAGTATTTAACGAGCTTGTTTTATATGTATTATACTATACAGTATATATTTACATTTGTATTATCGTGTAAATAGTTTAACTACTTTTTCATATATTACAACTACATGTGTCTGTATATTTGTTGTTGTTCTAAGACAAGTCGATAACTTTTATTCTCTCTAATCTAAAAACAAACATTTAATGAACTATGGGTGACTAGTTTACTATTCTTGATGTACTCAGATCCTCTCCAGGGGCGGATCCAGGAATATCAAAAGGGGGGTCCAAGAAGTTGTGGGTGGGGGAATATGGCGAGCACAGCGAACCCACCCATTTGGGGGAGGTGCTGTAAGCCTCCCCCTGATAATTTTATTTTTTTAATCTGTCGAATATCATGGGCATTTTGAGGCCATTTTGAAGCCATGTACTCTAAATATCAGGAGATATTCTGAAGTCAATAGTAATTACTTTTTACTATGCAAAAACGCCTGAGTACAGTGCTGCATTAAAGAAAATGTATTGGAACTTTTTGGGGAAAAGTGTGGGGTGTCCGGACCCCCCGTGGATCCGCCCCTACTCTCTCTACCTCTGGCCAGACTTCTCTCCATTGCTTTACCTTCTCAAGAAAGCCTCAACAAACTCCTCAGATCACTTCAACACCCTCTGCCCCAAACCCACCAACTGACAACTAATTTCTTTCTTTTCTCGAACTATCTTTGCCATACAATACAAAAGCTAAATAAAAGTTAAGTTAAAGTTATATGAAACAAAAATGATTTATCAATTAATGTTAAACTTGTTATATTTATTGCACAGTTAAATTCGGACATTGTTAAGATGTACATTGATTTGTTATATTTGTACACTAGTTAAATATTGTACAGGATGTCTCATAAGTCACGCTCCATACTGTACAGGGTGTCTCATAAGTCACGCTCCATACTGTACAGGGTGTCTCGTAAGTCACGGTCCATACTGTACAGGGTGTCTCGTAAGTCACGCTCCATACTGTACAGGGTGTCTCGTAACATATAAACACGAGCATACACTACCATAGGTCCAAGACACTTTCTACTGGTATTGTATATAACGTTTAAACCGGAGAAGTCAAGTTGATGGTAAATTTTCTTGAGGAAATCTGGTTAAACAGTTATGAAATTTTCTATGTATGGCAAGTTTATGAGAAAAATAATATTGTTCATTATATAGTAGTGTGGTATTTTGAGGGTTAATTCTGTTCTTTGTCGTTGTCTAGGTAGAAGTGTTGTTATGTCATATTATATCAAGAAATAAGATAAATTGCCCTTATAGATAAACTCAAGGTAATTATTCTATATCAAGGTGCTAAGGTAATACTGAGACGTAACACTTATTAGATCATTATTCAGGTAATTTATTATTGTTTACTGAGATGGAATTACAACACTTTCAGCCTGGGTCAACAATATGTAATTTTGTATTTACTGTTATGTAGGTTTTTGTAGTGCAGCGAGTGAGCTGGTTACAGGTTACAGTATATATAAATGATCAAGGTTATATAATGGCCTTGGTGAACTTGTGTAAATATAGGAGTAGCTGTGTGTGTGTCGCGGGGTTGGTGTTGATGATATTGTTATGTAAAGCTGTTTTCTTATATTTCTATAAACTTTACACTAGAACCATACACCAGATATTGAGACTGAATTTACTTAACACATGACTTACAATAGGGAGTAATACACAGCTTTATATATACAGTAAAGTATATATAAACTGTATATTACTTCCTTAATCAAAATCCTAAATATTATCATACAAACACATGTATATAATGCACCAACTCTACTTGATCTGTCATATACAGTACTGTATAAGCTATAGTAATTTAGGTATCAGAAGACTGTAAAAAATGTATATTTATAATATAAATTTCTAAATATTTTATCCGTCACCCAAAAGTAACTTTATATACCGTATATAAAGTTACTCCATAGTACTCTACCTCTCAGCCTCATTTATAAATCTGATATTCAGGAAGACCTAAACCAGACGTGTACAAGAATCTTAGGTGTTACTGTGTCTAACTTGGCCTGTGCAGTGTATGATCTGTACAGGCCCCATGATGCGGTACTTCATGTGGTATAATAAAGAGATATCTTAGCTATTTCTTTTATTAACCTTTTATCTCACTGATTTTAACAAATATTGTACACTATTACACCTGTATAAGCAAAATCTTAATTGCTCTTTTAATTATATTTTGCTTATGTTACTTTCTTTTCTTTAACAATAGGTAGTAGGTAGTAGGCAGCTACCAAACAGGGAGGTACTACCGCCTGGGAATATATTGGAAGCATAATGTGTTGTCTATGGTAGACCCTGCTGCCATATGGCATCACAAAAATTGTGACCAAGTCCCAGGTTGCTGATTTGACTTTCTGCCCCATTTACACACAATTGCAGGGTCTCAATTGTTTCTCTTACCATTGACAACACAACATACATATATTGTTTCTCATTTTTTATCTTTTTTCCAGGTTTGTAATTCTTTATTATTATTATTATTATTACTACTACATTTTCGCCCCCAGGCCCCGATGTGGGTCAGTGACCTGTGACCGGGTGGGCTAATCCCCGTAAAGGTACATATTATTTCTTTTGTTTACCTTTTATATCATAGTGAAAATTAGAACGCCTGTAATTTCGTGGTCTTAGAAAGTTGGTCGACCAAGGATAAACCAATAAAGATCTTAAAAGCTTCTTATCTCCATTTGTATTAACAGTATATGTGTGTAAACGTGTAATATGGGAAATGCAATACATTACATTAGTATTCCATCAAACAACTTATAGTTTTCTTTGGTTTTATTATTATAAAGTCTACGGGAATTATAAGCCCCTTTTTAGAGACTCTCGAGTGCAAATTATAAGAAATTTGACCTTTATGATAAATTCTTTTGACAATTGGTGCAATGAGCTCTCAGAACCTGTAAGATATTATTATACAGAAGCTGGGATGAACAAAGGCTCCCCAGTGGCTGAAATTAGCATATGTAAGTCTTATATTAAAGAAGGGTGATGGCCAATCTACTGTACTTTATCCTCTCCGTCACTGGCCGGATCTGTTAGTTCCCCTTCTAGCGTGTGATTATAAAGAGAATAAAAAAGAACTAATGATAATAGACATATAACTAAATATAATAGACAAGCACATTACACTGACACGTTATCCTCATTCTTTTGTGTTAATACTTAGGCAAAGTAAAGTAATCATGTAAGACGAGTGTCTGCAATAAGATTAGTACTGTAATAGCATTAAAATTTATAACACGGATGTAGAGGCCTAGGTTAATTATGCTTTAAGTTATTAGAAGTAAATTAGCATTTATAAATGATAGAGGAAAGGGGGCCAACACGGCGACACCCCCGACACAGAACCGCTTTACAACAAGACTTTAAAGGCTTTAGCAGACAACAAGTCACATGGCGGAGAAACTGACTATATTTATGGACAATTACCACGTTATTTGTGTATGGAAAATATCAGATTCAGGTATGTATGTTTATTAAAACTCTAGAAACTCATTTTATAAAGTTTGATAAAGCAGCGAGTTATTTTATGGGAGATTTGGGCTTTTTAAATGTTGACCCCAACTTTTTGTAACAGCTCTATTGTGTTGTATAGGAATTAAACGAAACCATAGATGCTATTATGCTTAAGTCTTGACGTTAGGGAACTGTTTATGTAGAGTTACTGTAGTACATCATGTGTCAGTTTGTGTTAAGGTGAGACCATTGTAGAGCCTGGCACGGCGGTCCCACTAATTACCCAAATGTAGCCAAATGTACCCAAATATAGCCGGAATGAAGTCAAATAATGGTCCTAGATGAATAAATCGGACTGTCAATCACTTCTCGACTAGTATTTGGTGTCACAAAGTCACAAAAAATTGGTAAACTTAATTTAATCTGAGTTGTGTTGTGTTAGGTTAGGTTAGATTAGATTAGATTAGATTAGATTAGACTAGACTAGATTAGATTAGATTAGGTTAGGTTAGGTTAGGTTAGGTTAGGTACATGCACTTGATCTATTAACTCAGATTAAATTAAGTTTACCAATTTTTTTTGGACTTCGTGACACCAAATACTAGTCGAGGTTAGGTTACGTTAGGTACAAGCACTCGATCTATTAACTATGATTAAATTAAGTTTACCAATTTTTTGTGACTGTGACACCAAATACTAGTCGAGAAGTGATTGACAGTCCTATTTATTCATCTAGGACCATTATTTGACTTCATTCCGGCTATATTTGGCTACATTTGGGTACATTTGGGTAATTAGTCGGACCCTGGCATGGTGCTGCCTACTTCGTCTGCTGATTAAACACCCCAGTGCTAAACTAACCTAACTCACCCAAGGTCTTTTAGTAAACATTTTATATACTTCTTACAGGAGATGTTAGAAGAAACATCTGGGAAATTGAAGTGGACCAAGACAGATGAAAATTACCAACTGGAGCAATGAATAAGAGGCTGCCATTGTTAGAACTTAATACAATATTGCCTGAAGACAGTTTTGGGCAGAGTATGGTATGTGGACGTGACCTACGAGGAGTTCATCTTTGTGTTGGCACCACCACCACTACCTATGTCACCACCACCTCCACTAATACCACCCCGTCACCTTCGACACCATCACCTCTGGCAAGGTAATCTGTAGGGGCAGCGCTTGTAACTGTACACAAGTTATATATGTCATTTGTTTTCTATCTGTCTGTGTATCTCTCCACCTGAACGTACGCTGCTCTCTAGAATTTTAGGTACAATACAGGTATACTGACTGGCCTGTAATTACCTACATCACACCTGTCTCCTTTCTTGTAGACAGGTGTTACTCTGGCAAACTTACAGTCTTCTGGTACAGTATTGGTGCTAATGGAGAGATTAGTTAGATGTGTTATTGGTGTGCTTAATGTAGTGGCACCATCCTTCAAAGGCCTGGCAGGGATGCTATCAATACCTGTGCTCTTGTAGGGGTCCAGTTTATCTAACTCCTTCAGAATAAAGTCCTCTGTCACTGTGTGAATTTCAATACTGTCTGGTGTGATGCATTTCTTTTTACAGTGGGATTTAAAGGCTTCTGATCCCACACTGTAATTGTTTGAGGCTGTCGGCAGATTCTCAACTAAAGATGAGGCAACTGTTGTGTAAAAGGAATTAATGTGGTTTACAACTTCCGATGTGTCGTGACAGAGCTCATCATTGAAGTTTAACGCTACGTTGTATCATTGTTTTGGTTTGCCGGTGTGTCCAGAACTTTTAAGGATTACTTATTTGTATTTTCCTTAATCTTATTATTAACTTATTCTTTTTTCACTTGCTTTATGTCTGTTTGTACTTTGCTTCTTAGTCTACATAATTTTTTGTGTGCCTCATCATCACGTCTGTTTCTTATAAACTTACGAGTGAGGTGATCTCTGTCCCTGATTAACTCCAGTATCTCACTAGTCATCCAGGTTTCAGTCTTAGCTTTTATTCTTATTTACTTTAACTGGGCTAAGTCATCAAGAATGCCAGTAAAAGTAGTTTTGAACTTCTCAAAGACCTCCTTAACCTTCATGCAATACGTCACATGCAACCCATCAATATTTTGTAGTTTATTTTGGAACTCTTCTTTATTGTAATTCTTCTTTTACCATATTTTGATTACTTTGTGTTGTCCTGCCTTATCCCTGACCTTTTTCCTGCTGCAGTAGGTGATAAAGTGGTCACTGAGGCCAACAAGAATGATCCCTACCTGACTGATTTTGTCTTGTCTACTACATGTTATATGATCTAGTGTGGTGGCTGAGGACTTTGTTATCCAGGTTGATTACAGTACAGTAGTTGGTTAAAGCTGTACACCTCTAAGATTTGTTGTGCATAACTTCATCTCTCGAACCCGGAAAGTAATCCCCCCATTCCCAGACTTTTTCCAGGTACTGTGTGTATCAGTGTATATCTTCCTATCTATCAGTCAGTGTATCTATATCTACCTATCTATCTTACTTCCCATTATAATAAACACACCACTAATTTCAATGGGAATATTTAGTAACAATTAGTGAGTTTGTCAAGCATGCAAACAAGTTTTACAGTCTCAAGATAGTTCCCATAAACCAAACAACTATTGTACTGGGTGATTATTAATTCTTGAACATATTTTAATCATAAACATTTTCTTATATATTAAATGTTATATTTTGTTTGTTACAGGTGATGTTAAAGACTAAACCTTTGGCAAACTAACAACTGAAGCATCAAGAAAGTCCTGTCACAGGTGTGTGTTTTTGTGTTCTTGTGTGTGCTGCCTACAGTATATCTGCCTAACTGTCTTTATCTATGTATCTATATCTACAGTTTATCTTTCTTTCTATCTTTCAATACCTGTATATTAGTCAATCTATTTATCTGTTATCTATCATTTATCAATCTATTAATTTATCTCTAGCTATGCTAACTGTAAAAAAGGTGTTCGCAGTAACTCAGTAATGTGCAGTGAGTGTGGAAGGTGGGTACACAGGAGGTGCAGTGGAGTGGATGGTATACTGCAGGATGTTGGTGACGTTAAGTGTTTATGTGCAGACAATCATGTGGCTGTAACAAGACTACAGAAACTCAACATTGGGGATATATATCTGGACTGTGTCAATGAGTTCGGCTGCCTGGGTGGCATGATCAGTGCTGTAGGGGGTGGTGATGCTGCACGAGTAAGAAATGGTTGGAGGAAGTTTATGGAGTTACCGCTCTTTATTGTCAGCAAGAGGGTTTTCCTTCACATGAAAGGAAGAATGTATACAACTGGCGTGAGAATGTGATGGTGCATAACATTGAAACATGGGCAGTTAAAGAGGATATTGAAAGTGATGGTAAGGTTTTTCATAGAGGCAGACTGGGATGGTTTAATCATGTAGAGAGAATGGATAAGACCAATTGGGGTCAAGAGATGCATGTATTTAAATGTGGAGGGAGGAGAGCCAGGAGCAGGCCAAGAATGACATGGGGAGAGGTTGTAAGAAATCACATAAAGAGTTAAGAACCTGACAGGCGAGACTGCAAGTGACCACGCAGCATGGAGAGCCGGTCTGTCTCTCTGTCCATCTGTTGGTCAGTCTCTGTCCATCTGTTGGTCAGTCTCTGTCCATCTGTTGGTCTGTCTCTCAGCCCATCTGTTGGTCTGTTTCTGTCTTATATGTACTGTAGACAGCACTACTAGCCAAAACATTTATAAAGTATTGAGCTCAGTCACCAAGAATGTCCCCAAATTAATGTCATTGGTTGAAGGTGTAACAGACCCCAGTCCTTGAAGGCCCAACATGCCATACCAGACCATTAAGGCCCAACAGGACTGAACCACAGTCAAAATGGTTAGGTTAGGTTAGGTTGGGACTTATTAGGACTGCAGCCTATTTACTCTGAGGCCAATCTGATCAGCTATTAATGTCATATATGTGATTTACAGTACTCAATGCTTTAATGAATGCCATGATAGCACTGAGTTGACAATGCATGTGATTAATACCTGGAATACAAATATTTCCAGGAAAATGTCCAATATTCAGCAACTAGACCACTTTAGTATTATAGAAGAACCAAGAAAATATTGTTTATTGTGTTAAGGGTCAGTGTCCCTTTATTTGGTTTGTATCAAAACACTGGTGATTGTCTCATATCAGGGGTTGTATATCTTTAGTGGAATGTTGGTGTGTATTATTACTGTGTCCTGGATTCAATCCCCAGTTTGGGATAGATGTGAGAGGAGTTTTATCCAGTGTGACACGACCTAACATGACAGGTTTCCTCCTGCATTAACACTGGACAGTAAAGGTCATAACATAGAACAAACCAACGGTCTGAATGGCTGATAACTGGTGAAATGATTAATAAAGAATAAAAATATACCTGTACAGTATTCTTGATAGATATTCAAACATTGCTTCTACGGTGGCTGTCCCACTTATGATTGTGGTAGGTATGATGTTGCCACATTGACTTGTACAAAGGTGAATCATAACTTAATGTTGACTCACCCGTAGCGTGCTTAAACATTTATGCCACTAATGTCTTGACGAATGAGTCTTGATCACACACACAGCTATAAGGCGGTCTTCTCTTCCCTCCCTGTCAGTTAACAGAGAAATTTACATATTGCTGTACATTCCTCGGCCTTTATAATAGAAGGAAAAAAATTATCGTTGATTGAAGATAAAGTGTATCTTTGAGGTGACAATCATGACCAATGATAAGTTTTTTGGTTGTCAAGTCGGTGTTGGCGTTTGTGTGTAGTGCTGACCTGGATCATCCAGCCACAGCCTTCTGCAGGGAGTGTAACCTTCCCTAAAAGGATTGATAATGTTCAAAAGGTCACAGCTCTTTATCAGCTGTCAACACAGTTGTCTTCAAGGCAGTTTTATAACGAAGCCACTTTATGGTTCCATTCTTTTGTCCTTGGAGATGTGGTTCACTCTTTGTCAGATCCAGGTCAGGTGGGTCTCTAAGATCTCTCTTTAATCCTCACTGATTACAGGAGGATGGATTACATTCTTAACCCTTAAACAGCTGCCATCATCTATGGAAGTTAGCTGTAGGGATGGCAGCCAGCATCTGTGGAAGTTAGTTAACATGGAAATTGTCCATAGAACAATGATGAAAATGACCGTTATAACACTCATGGATGAGCAGTTGTCTGATTGTTGAAATTGAGTGTGGGGGCCAGTCCTTGGCTGGTTCATGTGCCGCAACTTTGGAAAATTTGAAGAGACTGATTTGTGAGGCTGTTATTACAGTTCAGTATGATATGGTACAAAATGTATAGAGGAAAACAGCACCAACGGTACTACTTTGATGTCTGTACCGCCACAAGAGGAGGTCATATTAATCTTGTGTACTGGTAGCTTGAAAATAAAGCTTTTTTATGTTCTTCTTTATTAGTACATTATACAGTATTTTGCTTTTTGCTGTAACTTTATTAATTTTTATCATAATAAATCTTTAAGATTAGAAAGATCATTTGTACAATGACCGGGTACAGTAAGTGATCTAGTGGGTGAGACAGTGATCCACACTTGCTGCCTTACTGTGTCTGCTCTTGTTGAGCCTATTATCAATGGAGAATAGTATCTTGTAATTGTTTATAATGATGGTAATTTTCTTGGTGATGTTGTGACCCTGATGACTTTATTGGTTGTCCTTGGTGAACAGCCTTACTGTTTACCTTTGTCTTTATACCTGCAGTCTAGGTACATTTGGAATTGTCTCTGTACATGCTGAACTGTATAAAGTACCTGTATTTTCTCTGTACATGCTGAACTGTATACCTGCATTCTCTAAATATGGATGCTGAACCAATTGTAAACTTGTATGACGAGTTTACTGAATATTTTTCAAGCTATCTAAAGTGGTCTAGTTTATGGAAATGTTTTGAGTTTTTCCTGATAATTTTGTTTCATCACAGGTGTTACTCTGTTGCAGTGAAGTTGTAAACTGAAGTGTTAAGTTGCAGCTCTGGGCAAAGAACAATTTGTCTCCATTAATTACAAACCAGAATATTGAATTTTCCCAATTTCTATCTATGTATAATTTGGCTAAATTTGTCTTTTAAATTTATCTGGACTTAGAAAACCATCCACTTAGGTGTCTTCTCTGCCATTCCAACAAGATTTGATATTTTTGAGGAAATTATATTCAGTTTTATGTTGTGTTTTTGAGGGCTTTTGGAATTACAGTGGGGTATGCTATAACGAACGGATCCTACTACGAATATTCCTATAACGAACGGTTTTACCTATAAAATTGAGAATGCTATAACGAACGAAACTCCTACAACGAACATTATTAAATTTTTTTTTTTGCTAATTTATTGTTTTTTTATTACAAGTTTTAATGATATTCTTTATTTCAGGGGTTTAGATGCATATTTATGCACTTTTTTACAATTTTATATTATATTTTTCAGTGTTAAGTGGTTGTATTTGGGGGCCTGGAACGGATTAATCCTATAACGAACAAGGTTCTAGAACCAATTAGATTCGTTATAGCATACCCCACTGTAATATGGTCTTTGTCACACAAATTTCCAGCTGGTGATATTGTTTTAGATGTATAATGAGCCATGTTAGTGAACACACAGTGGGCCGCGGGTTGTCCATGCCTGGGCTACTGGAGTATGTTGAACTAACCTCTTGAGAATGATAAATTAGCCCCTTGGGTATGATGGCCAAACCTACAGTGTCATCATACTCAAGGGGCTATTACATTATAATCAAGGAGCTAGTTCATCATAGTCAAGGGGCTAATTCAGCATAATCAAGGGGGGTAGTTCACCATACTCTTGAAGTTAAAGTGTTCCACTGAACAATATAATTAATGGTATTCAAAGGGTTAAGGTGTACTCACTGGGCAAAGTCATTGTACTCAGGGGGTTAATTCCCCAGTAATTTATGATGGTTGTGGCTTTAGGGAAAATTTCATATTTGTTGGAATGGCAGATTCATTTTGATGTATTAAATCCAATTATAATGAACATTATAATAATTTCGATATTTGCTTAACAGTGATATTTGTAAGTCCAAAAAATTCGTTGCTTTAAAATATTTCCTATGTCCACAAATTCATTATTTAAAATATATTCTAAGTCCAAAATGGCCAAAATTATTTGTGGGCAGATTTTAAATTTTTTTCTGGTTTTAGGGGTAAAAAAATTCATGTTACCGCTAAGAGCTCCAGCTTGGTATCTCAGTACGAGTATTTATTATAGTCATGACAGACTATCTGGACGTGGGGAGAATCCAGTGGGCCTGTAGCTCTTGCTGGATATTCTCCCCACGTCCAGGTAGTCCATTATTTTATTTTTTGTTAATGATAGTATGAAGGGGCTAGTCTCCGGACACTCTTTGAATTATCATTAGCCAAATTTCTTCAACGCTGAAACTGGTTAAAAAAAAAAAATATTGACTTAGGTATATACAAAAATTCCATTTTTTGGCCAAAAATGCAAAATTTTTTATATTTTGCATGTATTTTTATTTATTTATTATATTTATTTATATTATTTCTATTATATTTGTATTTCTATAATATATTTTTATTTCTATTATATTTGTATTTTTATAATATATTTTTATTTCTATATAATATTTTTATTTCTATATAATATTTTTATTTCTATATTATATTTTTATTTCTATATTATATTTTTATTTCTATATTATATTTTTATTTCTATATTATATTTTTATTTCTATATTATATTTTATTTTATATACATATATATATATATATATATATACACTATATATATATATATATATATAGTTTACCTGTAAATATTTTGAGCAAGTAAAAATCTGGAGTCTTATTTTTCTGGGAAGTTCAAAGTGCAAAGAAAAAGGTTAATTAATACATATAGTAACATTTATATTTTTATTAATGACATGTTAAGTAAAATGTCTTTATAAATTAATATTGCAGTAGCCAGCACAGTGGCCCAGGGCAGTAGTCAGTCCAGGGCAGCAGACAGCACAGTGGCTCAGGGCAGTAGTCAGCACAGCGGTCCAGGGCAGCAGACAGCACAGTGGCCCAGGGCAGTAGTCAGCACAGCAGTCCAGGGCAGCAGACAGCACAGTGGCCCAGGGCAGTAGTCAGTCCAGGGCAGCAGTCAGCACAGCGGTCCAGGGCAGCAGTCAGCACAGCGGTCCAGGGCAGCAGTCAGCACAGCGGCCCAGGGCAGTAGTCAGCACAGAAGTCCAGGGCAGTAGTCAGCACAGCAGTCCAGCACCTCAGTGGTACTGTACAACTTGGTAACAGGACCATCCACAAATCTTCAGACTGACGTTTCTGTACAAAATAAAATCTGAAATTAATACAATTTTTTTTACCAGAAAAATATATATTCATTTTCAATGTTATAATAATGACCAAAGTGTACAAGAGTGGACAAAATTCCTTAAGCATTTGGCATATGATTACTGTAGTTTACAATATCTAATGCCACTTTTCATCACCTCAACCACAAAATACTGTATAGTACTATAAAAAAGAAAATACCATGAAAATACATTAAAATTCTTTTTAGGTAAAAACCAGATCTGGTCAAGTGCAAGGAATTTTGTCCAACTTTAAAACAGTATTCAAATAATGTGTAGGAATTTGAGGAATTCAATTATTCACTAAATTCGTGTGTATGAATTTCCTGGTCAGCCAATCATATATCTCGTTAGACTAGGATTTTACTGTTGGGTATAGTAATCAAAGGTAAAAGTAGCCAAGCAAGAGGTTTTCACAATAAAATTTAATATATTACAGTTTTGTATGAACATATCTAACAAACTGAAGGTTTTATCGCTTATGTTACGACATTAATCCTCTATCTAGTCATTTGAAAACTCCCCACCAAGTTTCATCAGTTAGATACTTATTAGGGCTGCACCATTAAATCATGGACGCCTAGATTCAAAACATTACTAAACTGTATCTGTCGTGAGATTTAAAACTTGCACAAACCCAGATTGAGACCGTTCGCTATAATTTGGGTCATTTTCATCATACAAGTAAAACAGTTTAGTAGTCAATAACTGAGCCAGACTATAAACACTAAATATCAGGCATTTAAACTGAATAATTTATCCAATGGTAGAGTGAACCTGTCCCCAAATACAGTACTGTATATTTTTAAAAGTAGTCTTGTGAAATTCTTGGGACTGTAATAACGGCAATACTAACAAGGGTAACCCATGAATCAAGTGCTCAACTATTGAATTACAGTATTTTAATTTTTTTAAGTCCAAAGGCAAAGAGTAGCTACAGTCACTCATGCACAACAACCCATGTTATCTACTGTACTATTACATAGTTAAATAACATGTACTGTACTGTATATCAAAAAGCATGAACTAATGTTAAATAATTAATTCAACATATCCCAGGTTATAATCTAACCTGTTCCAACACTTGCATGACCAACTGCTAGCTATTGTACTTTGTTCTGGTAGTTACTGAACAACATTTCACTGGTGGTAATACAAGTTAGTTTTAGTAAGGAACTTTTTCAAATATGACAGCAAAGGCACATCAGCAAATATTTCGCTTATTGATGATTAATTGGAAAAAATGTTGCTTTCTGCACGCTGCATTCTTAATACTAATACTGTACTGAAGTTTACACTTACAAGGGGAGTCAACAGCAGTCCATTGTACTGTGTCAGTTGTCTCTGGTGCAGCACATGTCCATTCCCCACTTATCTTTCCTTGCATCCTCCACCGTCAAATCATTCTGGAAGGAATAATATAAATCTAATAAATTAAATTTTCCATGTAGTCACCCCAGTCCAGTAACCTGCTTCAATAATCTGAATCTCAAACCGACTGTCAGCTCTCTGGATAAGAGAAACTACAGGAACCTCTATATTGTCTAAGGTTAGCCACAAATGACGCTCCACTTACGCAACTCAAACATGAAAATAAAAGACTATATAGCCAGGTGTGAAAAGCTTGGTATGACCACACTAATACTGTAACGATACTGTACGTCACTGGCCCGAGTTCAGTTTAGGCAGCCTCTGGAAGGTTACTGGACTTGTGGCAAACTATACATTGCATACCCACAATGCCTATACACAGTACATTATGCCAAATCAGTGCAGGTAACCCCCAGTATACATATGCATGTTAAATTAGTTCAACTACACAAAAGCAAACAAAAATCAGTTTATTGTATCTTTATACATTTGCTTTAAAGATATCAATCAGGATGCACAGACGTTTATGATCTGTATCTAAAAATATTAATTTTCAATGAATGTATTATGTTCTACAGGTTTAGGAAACAAGTCATAACTGGGTGTATTAACAAAACAAATAAGGATAAACGACTCCAGGACTATAGTCTCAATATCCAATAGTTTTGGAGTTCCAGTATACCACAAAATTGGGTAGGGGAGGACTGCAACAAGTCTATGGACATAACCCAATATAAAAACTCATTTGAAGTACAGCAAGTGAAAACCTTCAGGAACGACAGAACTTTGAACATTTACTTTAAAATCATTATCAGATTGCGTTAGATTGTAAATGCACTATTAACTGGACAATTCATTTATGCTCCGTAGATTCCAACCCCAACTGCCATGTGTTTTAAGTCCAGAACTATGATGTATTGACACTACAGTCATGCAGTAATTAATCCTCATGTACATCCCAGGAATACACCCCCAGAATTATGAACGTCCTTCCCAAAACACCCTGTACAGTATATACTGATAAGAGGCTAAGCAGACAACCCAGGTGACCAACACTCACTGAAGAGTAACCCAATAATATACTGTATGGATTCTGCAATGATAAAATTGTTTAAAACTTGACCTTTGTGTATGGGCGTCTGCTGAATAAAATCTATGATGGCCAAATAAGCATTAAAAGTGACTTCCCCGTAGTTAAATATCTGTCCAATGTCAAGTTCAGCACAAGACCCTATTACTGTAATCCTAATCTAATAACCCCTAGGCTTTAGTTAATATACAGTATCTTATCAAGCCTCATTAATCGACAAATTACTCTTAATTTTAATATTTTTAACCCAGATTTTCAACCAGCATGTTAAAATGAGTACCTTAGTGTGAACATATTCACCCATCAGAGGGAGCCATCCTCATTGAATCTTTGGGACGGTTCACTGAACTTCATTCTTGTAAGCAAACTAACAGACAACATGCAATATGATTATAGTAATAATGGTACTGATGGTGATTTTGACTTTGGGGAAGGTAGTAATGGTGGTGAGACTGGTTAGAGGTGGTAATGGAACAAATAAGGGAATTCAATAATACTTAAGGGTATTTTTGAGGCTTAACTAAAATTTGTATCCGATGAGAAGTTGCATTCTCACTCCTGCCAATTTTGTGATCAGTACACTGGCCACCAGAGTAATGCTACACAGCGCCTTTAATGCTGGGCCCACAGAATCATGCAAAAAAGTAGGATTTGAGTTGTACTCGTGTTAATGGTGAAAACTAAAGCTACTTTATGTACTGTACAGACAAAAGTTACGTACACTCTCCAAAAAAGTATCGCCCCCCTGGGCCTGATGTATTTGAAAATGAACACATTAACACGTCTGTTCGGTTGGCATTTCCAATTGTGAGTTACACCTTTTGTTCTTGTATCTGATAATCATGATGTCTGCAGTATACCAACTATTCTCTACATAATGTAATGAAATATGATGAATTGGGATACCATGTGCAAAATCAATAACGTCAGGAGTAACCCCGTTGATTTATGCACCTTAGATACTATTTCAGCCCCATAGGATGGGTTACCAAATAGGAATACAACAATGGGATGAGGGAAGAGATGAGGGGTATCAACTGGCCTGACTTATTAAGGTACAAGAACGCAGACACTACGCTGAATATCATAACTAGTAAAATGACCCATTTGATCGATAAATATATACCCAAGACCAAACCCAGTGCTTCTAGGAATACGAGGGGATCCCTACACATGAACCATGCGGCGGTCGACAAAATTAAGAAGAAAACCCAGAAATTCAAGACGTGGGTTGGGTCAAACGATGAGCAAGACAGGAGGATGTATGCAAGAGCCAGAAACCAAGCAAAGATAGAGTGTAGGAGGGCTGAAAAGGAGTTCCAAAGGCTGGTTGCACGCGAGGTCAAGTCAAACCCAAAGGCGTTTTACCGCTATGCAAAGTCGAAATTGAAAACGCGAGTAGGAGTATCAGACCTGAGGCTTGAAGATGGTAGTTACGCAGATTCTGACCAGGATAAAGCTGAGGCATTGAACAGCTTCTTTTCCTCAGTGTTCACAAGAGAGGATGCAACTAACCTTCCTGCGTTTGAGGACAGACGGTTCGACACAGCACTGACCCACATTGTGTTCACAGAAGAGGGTATTAGAAATAAACTGTCCAGGCTAAAGGTCCATAAGAGTCCTGGACCTGACATGGTGCATCCTAGAGTGCTAAGGGAGCTGTGCAACGAGCTTGCAGAGCCCCTGAAGATTCTGTTTTGTAAATGCCTGGATGAACAAATGGTCCCCAGTGAATGGAAAGTGGCTTATGTGAGTCCTATCTTCAAGAAGGGCGATAGTCACTCCACGAACAACTATAGACCGGTGAGCCTGACCAGCATAATATGTAAAGTACTTGAGAGTATTATCAGAGATGCAGCGATGGAACATCTACTACGAAACAACCTTGTAAAAGATTGCCAACACGGTTTTATGCCGGGGCGCTCTTGCTTGACACAATTGCTCAAGGTATTGGATATTTGGACCCATATTCTAGAACGGGGTGGTAATATCGACAATATTTACCTAGATTTTGCCAAGGCTTTCGACAGTGTACCCCACGAAAGGCTGAAAATCAAACTGGAAGGGTACGGAATTCGGGGAAATGTCCTAGCGTGGATAGAAGACTTTCTACATGACCGCAAGCAATGTGTGGTGATTAATGGCACGAAATCGTCATCTGTACCTGTAACAAGTGGGGTACCGCAGGGTAGTGTATTGGGCCCGCTGTTGTTTGTTTGTTTCATAAATGATATGCCTGACGTTGTACACTCCTCCATACAAATGTTTGCCGATGACGCCAAGTTATTTCGGGAAATTAAGAACCAAGCGGACTGTGAAGAGCTGCAGAAGGACCTCTGTGGGCTCCAGGAATGGTCGAAGGAATGGCTGCTGAGATTCAATGTCACGAAGTGTAAGAGGATGCACCTGGGGCGTACCAACGGTAAGGAGGCGTACCATATGTCCCAACGGGATGAAGAAAATGTACTAGTTGAGACTGTGTGTGAGAAGGACCTAGGTGTGTATGTTGACAATGAGCTGAAGTTCTCGGGCCATTGTGAGAAGAAGGTAAATCAGGCAAATAAATTATTGGGTCTTATAAGAAGGTCGTTCAGATATCTAGACGGTCCGTCCCTCGTGACGATCTTCAGGAGTGAAGTGCTTCCCCATCTGGAGTACTGTCACCCCATCTGGTCCCCGAGATATGCTAGGGACTGTCAGTTGGTTGAAAATGTTCAAAGGAGGGCCACCAAACTGGTGCCTGCACTTCGGCACCTCAGCTACCCTGAGAGATTGGAGCGCCTGAACTTGCCTAGCTCATACTACAGACGGGCAAGGGGGGAACTAGTTGAGGTGTATAAGCATCTCAGGGGGCACTACTCAGTTGAGTGTCCTTACTTGGAGCTGGCGGACGCTCACCCCACAAGGGGTCACAGCTCAAGATTGAAGAAGCCGCAAGTCCAGAAAAACGTGAGGGCAAACTTTTTCGGAGTGAGGGTTGTAAACTCTTGGAACAATCTACCAGAGTGTGTTGTGACGGCACCGAGTGTGAGCTCTTTCAAGAGAAGACTTGACCAACACTGGAGCGGGTTCAGGTACATTCAGGAGCCGGTGCATGCCCAGTATTTGCCAACAGTGCGTGACAGACGTGACCGATCGCCCGGGCGGCTAGCGAGCCGATCTTTTGGTGAAGAATAGAAAGGAAAAGAGACGTGACCGATCGCCCAAGCGGCTAACAAGCCGATCAGTGGCGAAGAGGATAAAAAAGTTACTATGTTTTCATGAACCGAGGTTACAATGTAATCTCTTCCAACGAAATATGAAACATTGGATTTTACATTCATTTTCAAATCTAGTAATTACAGGTGTATTATGATGCCTTATTAATTAGTGACATTATTCCGCATGATTCATGCGGACAACTGAACATTATCTGATACACTACCAGACTATGGAGTCGTCCTCCCATGGGACTGACAGTCACTATGGAGAAATCACATGCAACACAATACCATATCATCGCCCTTCACAACGTGGGCCTAAGCAACAAAGATAAACCTTGAGTTATAGCCATACTGTTATCGGAAAGTGACACTTCTCCGGGTCTGTCGGTGCAAGCTGTGTTTTCAAGGCGTTTCGGGTACTAGTGTTGGTCATAGACTTCGAGCAAGAAAAAACACTATTTGACTGTCGTTTATATATTTTTGGTACATTAATTAATATATATTCTATTAAAGATGAAGCACAGTGATTCACCATAATTACAATCAATGCCAGAAATAATGACTGCCAACCTCAGATACAAGAAGGTGGGCTTACCAACAATGCAGGAACCACAATTAGTGAACTGAAATATTCGTCATTTGTGACATTGTATCTGAGTAAAAGTGCCAATACTTTTGAGAGAGGACACTGCACTAAATATTTAGCACTGAATTATAGCACTTTCTACAATTAGTTCTTAATGGAGCCCCTCCAGCAAGACCACGGGATGATGTATAAAGTTTTAACATCTGGGTTGAGTTAACTACCATCTGCACTGTACTACATTTCACCATAGAAGAAACTCTTACCTCATGAAATTGACAAATTGACGAGCTTGAGTAATGTCAAGTGTCAACATATAAGGTGACCTCGACCATCACTGGTGTGTAGTTCTAATATCTGGTGCAGCAACAGTCTTCCTCTCCAACACAACAGTAACCAACACAAGCAACTGGATCTGTCATCTGGGAGGAAAAATCTCATGAAAGACACTTACAATATACAATTTAGGTAAAAAGGTACAGGTTGAACCTCATTTAATGGCACGGGATTTGCTGGCAATTCGTCTAACGGCAAAATTTAGAAATAAGTGAATTTGGAAGACTCCCCTCCCCCATAAATTCCACTAGTTCCTTTACCTTCTGCAATGCTCCTGCGGCACTGCAATCTGTTTTGGCATTGAAGTCAATTGATGCTGTGCTAGTGAGATTGCCTTAAATTTCTACTTTCTTTGCATCAATTATGGCCTCTAAGCATCCTGTAAACCCTACAGGAGGTGCTAGTGACCCATAGAAAGTCTCCGAACATTGTACAAAAGGTTGAAATATTAAAGGAACTAGACCAGGGAATGTGTTCAGTCAATTTTGTGAAATCTATGGGGTTTATTTTGCGATTTGGACTATATTATATAGTTACGGTATTGCTGCAGTTTCGGCCAATACTCGGCCGACTGTTTTGACTATCCCCAACCTTAAAACCTCATATGAATTATTTCTAAACCCCATTTCAAACAGGGGGCAAAGAATAACAAGTTCAGAAATGAATAAGTTTTTCCATACTTTTTTTAATGCGGGGGGGGGGGGACTAAAACTGGCACTTCCCCCGGAAATAAATGTAAAATTCGATTAAATCACTCCAAAATATACAGTATTAACTAATTTCTAAACTATTAAGACATAGTGGCCGAAACTGCACTTTACCAACCAATCATTATGGTGTACGTTAACTAAACAGCGGCACAATAGTCCCCAATTACATCAATCCCTTTAAAAAATACCTATGCATATGTTCAATAAAAATAACCCCGGAAATGCTATCTTCTTCAATATATTTAAACTAAAAATGATCCATTCTCTAATAAAGTATCTAACAATTTTACCTAGCGTATAACATTCGAGTAAATATTAACAAAACTTACCGTATCTACAAAGTCAAGCCGGAGAGACGACCAGCAGCACCCACACCCAGGATTAAACAACACGTTTAAACTATTAAACAGCGATTTATATACCCTCTCGTTCCTGCCAACCATCGCGAAAAAAATTAGAAACTTCAAAAATGCTACAATTTCTGGATAAAATTGAGGTAAATTGGAAATGAATTGATTAATAGCATTAAATTAATAAACTAATATAACAACACAAGAAAATACGACAAAATACGACAAAA
Source organism: Homarus americanus (assembly GCF_018991925.1). Lineage (NCBI taxonomy): Eukaryota > Metazoa > Arthropoda > Malacostraca > Decapoda > Nephropidae > Homarus > Homarus americanus. Next base: position 1,262,346 of record NW_024713650.1, on the reverse strand, counting down.
TAAATATAAAAGCGAACATTATTATCCTCCAAATTCTCCAGCTCACTTGACAGCGCTGACAAAACATGGCTGCCAACTTGATCACAAAACACGGCGGCCAACAAAAGTGATCTACTCAACTATACCATAAATATTACGACAATTTAAGTAACAATACATTTATTTCCGTATGAGAAGAATACAATACTTTCATATCAATAAAATTTTTAACTCAGAAAACCTTACCTGGGAAAATATAGACGAATGCATTCCTAACTACCGTAATGTGATAAATTACCTTAATGGGTTTTTACCTCATTCACTAATATATAGACATCCACATACAGACACCTCATTGCTGTAATAAAGTAGAAAATAAAACACATACATAATAAGAACCTTTTCTTAAGCTAATTTTATTTAAAATAAGTGCACATTTGCCTTTAGGATAATATTTATAAATACCTTAAGTATACAACATACGGGATTATTTTGTACGTTCGTTCTACCTCTAAAGCGATTATTTCCATCTTACTCTATAGTCTAAAAATATTACAAAGAACTATTTACATTATTTCATATTTTTATATATTATCTACAATATAAAATTATCTAGGTACATGGTGAGCTTATATTAAAAAAACAGTCTTAAAAATAATTTGAGTTCGTAGTCTTGAGTATTTTTTTGGACAGATCTTTTGTTTTAATTGATACTAAGGTGGGCTCTCCTCCGCCTCCCTGCAACACAAAAAAGTCTTATTTTAGTGAATAAATGAGTTAATAGTCATGGAAATTAGTCAAAAGAATAGTCTGTGTTTTTCGATCTATTTGTAATGATGATGAAAATACGCATGAAGCACAAAATAATGAAATAGAATAACACAAAACCGAAAAGACGAAACTGCTAAAACGAGAGAAAATAAAACAAAAATTAAACGATACCTAGACTTACCCCATAGCAGAGCCCCAATACACCAAGTTGAATATAACGAAGGTGACGGGGATAGAGATACGGCCGGCCATTAGAATAAGCAGATGGTTAGGTAAGGGGGCTGGCCGTCTCACTCCAGGGGGATAGTCTGGTCGGCGGATAGGTGGGTAGTCATCCACGGGCTCAGGATCTGTGCTCACGAGTCCATGTTTACGGGACAGGGGACGCTGGCCTGTCATTTGAACCTGGAAGAGTGGGATGGGAATGTGAGTGAGGATAGGCCGTTGTCAATAGAGAGAAGGGTGGGAACTATTCTCTCTCTCTCTCTCTCTTTCTCTCTCACCTCCAACCACAAACACCCGTCACGTACCCTGGTTAGTCCACCGTTGGCCACACCATTGGCTACACCATTAGCCACACCGTTCCTGGAGGGGTTGAGGCCGGTGTCAGAGGTGATATACTCAATAAAGACGTGGCACATGACGACGGCGAAGATAAGAAGGACAGAGAAGAAGAGCCACACGTCCAGCATCTTGAAGTACGCTGTCTTGGGTAGTCCAGCGGTGGTCTGTCAGAGGAGGAGGGAGGGAGTGAGAGAAAGAGTACCGTGTCTTTGTTTTGAGTACTATGACTAATCCCGCCTTTGAGTACGACGACTTTACCTCCTTGAGTACAATATTTAATCTCCTAACCTAACCTAACCAAACAATTTATCTAACAATATTTATCCTCACCTGTGTGTAGAGAGATGAGAGAACGAGGAGAGTGAGGAGAGCGACGATGATGCGAGCGAGGAAGTTAGACAGCCTGAAGAAGAAGGTGGAGTAGGCGGCGACGAGGAGGAAGGTCGTGGGTAGGTAGAGAGTTAAGAGGTAGAATCCATAGCGGCGGGAAAACCTCACTTCAACCATCATTGTAGATTGGTGATTCTCTTCCCCAGCTTTCATGGTTACCCCGTCTATAGAGAAATGGTTACGTTAGGTTATGGTTAGATTAGCTTAAGTTATGGTTAGGTCGCAGGTAGTTTCAGCCTAATCTAACCAAACCATAACCAAAACCGAACCTAATCTAACCAAAGACTCCAAATGTCTCAGAATTAGCCACATGCCGTCACCACTTACCGACGATGTACTCCAGTAGCTGTATGCTCCCGGAGTAGATGGCGTCCCCAGGCTCAAAGGTCAGGAGGCTGGCTGACGCTGACCTGAGGGTGAAGTTGAGACGACACACCTGAAGAAGTCGACGAAGGAGTTAGAATTAAATAGGTTGAAAGGGATGGGGTGAAGGGTAGTGTGAGGTGATGGGGGAAGTGAGGGAGATGGTGAAGGGGGTGGTGATGGGGGTAGTGAGGGAGATGGTGAAGGGGGTGGTGAGGGAGGTGGTGAGGGAGGTGGTGAGGGAGGTGTTGAGTGGGTGGTGAGGGGGTGGTCAGGGGTGGTCAGTACACTACACAATTAACAAAAGACCCAATAATTAACAAAAGGATTAATATCATCTTTGTTAGTTTTGTTAATTTGTCATGTTAGGTATTTGTTCATTGTTACCAGTCAGTCGTCATCATACATTCACATACACATAGATATACAGTATACATCACACGCAGGGATGTGTATATTGTATGGCCATGTATCAGCGTGTATGTATGCGTGTGTACATGATCCTGCACCATGAAAGACCTGACGAAGGTGTACATACGACTCACCTGGACGTCAAAGGGGAACATGCCCAGGTGAAAGCCGCAGGTGTAGGTGGCTGTGTACACCTGGCTCACCTCTAACGTGTTCTCTGACCCCGCGAACACGTTTCCTGTACGAGATGAACACATGTTGAACAGGTGACGGTGAACAACTTAGCCCCGATATAGTCAAGTTCAAGTACAAGTAAATCCATAATGAACACTGCACGGGTCAAAAGAGGTCAAGCAAGGTCACTTACTTTCTTGAGGGAGGTCAGGAGAGCCTGGCTGAGGTTGACCTTCTCTGTGGCACTCCACCCTCGACCCCTCACCCAGGTTGGTGAAGAGGTTGTCGTGGGCGTTCTTGAAAAACACTTGCGGAGTCCAGATGGACAGCGACGCCTCCTGAGCCAGAAGGTTGAGGGAGCTGTCCTTCTTCAGGTTGAGGTACTTGAGTCGACTGTCCCTCCACGATAGACGGAGCTGGAAGGTGGTGGCGAAGGCAAGGTCGACAGTGACGATGGAAGGGAAGGTCACCAGGTTGATTGAGAACCGGATGGGGAGGGGCTTTCTTGGGGAGGGGGGAGGAGGAGGGAGGGAGCTGCGGTACCCCCGGGGCAACACCACCAGGGAACACTGCGCCTCGTCACTCCCGTCTGTGCAGTCCTCCCGCATGTCGCACCGCTGCTGGAGGTCAATGCAGGTGCCGTCAGCACAGGTGAACTGCTCGAGGTCACACACTGAGAGGGTCATGTTGACCACGTCACCGTTGCGTAGTCCACACGCATCGTGCCCCAGCGTCCACGGCTTGGTGCCAAATGGGTACTCGTCCGTGGTGATGGGCGACCAACGAGCCACGGCCCCTTCCTCCTGAATAAGGGTGATTAACATGGGTCTTCAAACGGGAGGGAGATAACAAACATTAATGAGGGAGACAGTACTAACATGCAGGGAGTGATACAGGTGTTAAAGAGGGCAACAGTCTATGATGTATGAGCAAACATTACGACTTACGACAGTGAAGTGAGTGAGAGAGATTTACCTTAAGTGAGGCAATAACCCAAGCCTCGTTTTGAGGATCCCAGGTGATGTCTGAGTGAAAGAAGCCCGCCAGCGCTGGCTTGCCCCCGCTGTCCCCCTCCAACACGTACTGCCTGTTAAAAGGCGAGGACTCACACACCCCAGGACCCCGTAGGTAGAGGATGGAGCGCTTGGGGAACTCGCAGGGGACGCAGAAGGAATATGTGTCAAGGCAGGCGATGTCAGACCAGCGGGCGGGGAAGTTATCGTACAGCATCACCAGGCAGTTCTCCACAGTGCCACCATTAGGCCCCGTCCCCCGCCATGGTCCGTCCCACGTGATTGGCTGACCAGAGAAGTACACCCACTGGCCCTCCTAGATATGGGTCACGATGTTAGATATTATATAAAGTTAGTTTTATCTTATTTTTATGCTTCAGATCACTTCTAAATTAGATAACCGTAATTAAGACAAATAACACATTAGGATAATATTAGCCACAAATAGAAGCGAATTTTATGAGAGAGAGAGAGAGAGAGAGAGAGAGAGAGAGAGAGAGAGAGAGAAACATTCACACAGATCTATCAAGACAGAGAGCCAGCCAACACACCTGGTCGGTATCATGGGCGCCCAGCCACATGTAAGACGCCCCCAGCCCGCCCGAGCAATAAGCCGCCTTCTCCACCGTCACCTGGTACAGCCATGCGTTCTCCTCTCTTGTGATCGGCACGCCCATCTTCCCGCCCACCACCTGTGTGAGGTAGGTGTGAGGTAAGTATATTCTTAACTATTATTAAGGTAACGCTCACATGTCTGAGGGTTGGCAACCGTGGCCCACTACTCCATTATCTGTAGCTCGATAGAATTTACCTTAAAACTAAAATTACCTGAGTGGTGGTGGAGGTGTAACATACCTGACACTGGTGTATGCCCTGGGTGAGGGTGTAGCGGTGGGGGAAGAAGGTCAATCTCCTGGTGGAGGCATCACACACAGCTTCTCGAGGGCGGCTCACCCAGGCCACGCCCCCCAATGTCTGCCACGACTGTCGCGACCAACCGAGAGCGTCTCCCTCCACGTACACCCCGCACGACGACAACTGTGGGGCAGACAACACTGTAAATAAGGTAAGAACAGGACAGGAGGTGATTGTTGTGGTCACTTAGCCGCCGCATCCCTAGAGTTTAATGGACGTCATGCAAAAGAATATCTACAGTGTGAATTACTGACCTGCCTGATGGAGTCCTCGTCGATCACTTCCCTCCACACGTTGAGCTCTGTGAACTCCCCACTGAAGCTCTGCTCTGGCTGAAACCCACCACCAAGAATATCCTGCTCCTGACCTGCCAGAAAAATATCTACATTAGTTAGTCCCTAAATATTTATCGTTTTTTCTTACGTATAATTTTTCCGTTTTCTATTATGATTTTCTTCAATACGTTTCTCACTCATTACTCTGTAATCTCCTCTATGTTAAGTTACGTTACGTCAATCTAGATTAAGTCAAGCTACGTTAGATAAGATGAATTAAGTCACACTAAAGGTTATCATTGACTTTCTGGGTTTAGCAGCCTTCAAACGTGACCCCTGCAGTGTAGTGTTGGACAAAGGGAGAAAGAGAGAGAGGGAGTCAGAGGCACAATACTGAGCCATTACCCTGTCAAGACTACTGCTGAGGCTTCAACACTTGATGGATAAATATTCTAATGGCTCTCACGGAAGTTCCTTTGTGATGAATATAAGCAGTTTAGGGTTTGAAAGTGATTTTAACCCCTTGAGGACGATGTTTTAACCCTTTGAGGATGACTATTAACGTTTAGTGCACACACACTCACACTGCTGTAGTCCTTCTGTACAGTGAGTCTCGTGACGCTAATTTATTTATATACAAACTGTTCAAGAAGCGATGCGGACTTTTTCTAACACTGCAGAGAGAGAGAGAGAGAGAGAGAGAGAGAGAGAGAGAGAGAGAGAGATAAACAGTCAGACATAAACACCACACAAATACATACATACACACACACACACACACACACACATGCATACACACATAAGCGAGGCTATATTAATGTGAGTCACTCCTAGTACTCACCCACAATCAGAACGCCCCCGCCATCCAGATTGCCGAAATCAGGCGGGAAGGAACCATCATCATGTTTCTCGCCATTCAGAAACACCGACCAGTTCCCGGAGGCGACGTCGACGGTGAGGCAGAAGTGGGACCAGTACCTGAAGGGCGTCACCAGACTCGACTTGGCCCATAAGCTGTGTAGAGCCACCTTGTACCCTGACATTCTGTGATCTGTGAGAGAGAGAGAGAGAGAGAGAGAGAGAGAGAATACCAAAATCAATCTTATGATCAAGTACTTAAAAAAAACCACTTAATTATCTCCCACAGGTGATCCAAACACTAAACACTAAACCATTCAACACCTCTATAACAACAATCAATGACCCATCAGTAACCTTTGACCTCAGTCTGTCTTGTAAGGTCATATGACTCAATTAGATACAAAATTACCTCATTAAAAATACATAAATAAGGTCACACGTGGGTCAGAAAATCTCCTAATTGCATAAATTTTTCAGGTGGTGGAGGTGGGCCATTTTGCTAGGTAATTAACGCTCGTTGTTAGTGAGAATAATGTGTCACTCTAATTAGGGGTAATTATCGTTGATGGTTAGGTTTTTTATTATTATTCTTTTGGTGATTAATTAGGCTGGATGAGGTTCTAGTGGGGGTATATAATGATTGACTTTCTTTGTTTTTATTTTAATGTCTTGTTGATCTGTGTCTGTCTGTCTGTCTGTCACCAAAGTGTTTTTTTTTTAATTGATTCGATCTTTTACAATGTCTGTCTGTCTGTCTGTCTCTCTCTTTCTGTCTGTCTGTCTGTCTCTGAGAGTTGATCTGGATACGATAGTTATGCCAACACAATACGAAATCTATAAAAACAATATGGCGGCGACGTACCCATCCTGAGCTCATTGTCCTTCGTGTTATCGACGGCGTAGGATATCAACGTCGACTCCTCCCTGAAGCGGTACATGTAGATCCTGTAGCAGAGAGTGAAGGAGGAAGGGAGGGCGGGGAAGGGGGTCAGTAGTCGAGCGTAGGTCTTGGATGAGGGCTTTCCTGACTCCTGCATTACCAACACCCTACTGGAGGAAGGACCTGGTGGGGGAGAATGATTACTGCCTGAAGGTGCTGTGTGCCCCGGAGGAGTTTGTTGACATATATGATTCCTTCATTTAAAATATAAGACAAGTTGACTACAGTAGGTGATTAAAGATATTTCTACTACGTCTGAGAGAGAGAGAGAGAGGGAATTACCTGGGCGCTGGGCAGTCACCACCATCAGCAGTAGCATGAGTAGAAGCGTCCTCACCGCCACACGCCAACTCCCAGCCATCTTCTATGTCAATCTCTCACCTGAAACGGAATTAATTATATCAAAATCCTCTAATAACTTCTAAATATCAGAGTCATTAATGGTCGTATATATAATGGTATTTATATATTAGAAGATGCCTCAACGGGTTAAGTCGTCGTATTGATAGGGTTAAGTCATCGTATTCAAAGGGTTAAGTCATCGTATTCAAGGGGTTAAGTCATCGTATTCAAAGGGTTAAGTTATCGTATCCAAGGGGTTAAGTCATCGTATTCAAGGGGTTAAGTCATCGTATTCAAAGGGTTAAGTCATCGTATTCAAGGGGTTAAGTCATCGTATTCAAGGGGTTAAGTCATCGTATTCAAAGGGTTAAGTCATCGTATTCAAAGGGTTAAGCCACTTCTTAAACTAAAAAACCCACAAATATTAAACCATTTTAGCTGTATTATTTATCTTATTTACTTATGAGTCTTTGAGAATAAAGGCCAAAGGATTTTTACGAGAGATAAGTAAATTCGTCGTAAGGTCTTTTGAGGAACAGGCCGTGGGTGCGTGATGCCCCGCTTTGAAGGGAATTAGCGCTTGGTCGCCTTAGTGATTCTAGACATTAGTAGAACGAGTCTGTTTCTTTGTGTGTGTCTGTCAGTCCTTCTCTCTCTCTCTCCCTCTGTATATTTATCTATTAATTTATTCATTATATCACTTCGTCGCATATACCATCGACTTGTATGAACATCTAGGAGAACAACATTCACTTCTACGGACAGTTTTCCTACCTACTCCACAACTAAATCCTGTTCTAACATCCTATGGAGCTCCTTACCCTATTATAGTGTATATTTCCAGTATAATATAACCCCTAAGCTGTTTAACTTACCCTAAATTACATATATATATATATTTTTTTTTACATATATTTATTTAGTTTTTGTTAATATGGAGTTAGGCAAGAACTCACTGCTCGGTTTCTGATTTATGGGTGACAAAAACGAGAAAAGACAATCAATAATAGGGGTGTGTGATAGATTTTAGCTCAATAGTAAGTCTAAAACAACGAATATGGTAAACTGTAGTAAGTTATATAAATGGTTCTTGTATTTTAACTGTTTATTCGTAGCCAAAATCAACCACAAATAGGAATAAAGACAAATCTGTGAACAGTATGTATAGCTATTATCAAGGTCAATATTTTGTAGACATTTCCAGCGATTAAACACGAAAGACAATGATCAAACGAGAGATAAACCTTAAAAAACAAACAAGAATCAATAACAATAATTCCATCCAGCGAAAAAAACACGATAGAAAACGGTCATGAGACAGAAAACGATTAATTTGTAAGGACTAACTTAAATAAATCAATAACACCACGCCATTTCCTGCTAATAAACCCAACAACACAAATATATCAACAATACTCACTATCTATAATCAAGGACATATTTTAGACATTTACAGAAACTAAAAATAATTGTAAACATAACAAAAAAAATGGGAGATAGTAAAAAAATAAATAAACTCGCCAACTCGCCATGATGTATTCAGTGATTTTTTTTGCCTCAACCAAGAGCGTCACAGTGGCAGCAGCAGTGAGGAGGTCAGGTGATATAATACAGAGTCATGGATGGATCAGCAGACTCTAGGTTTGCCTACCTGACTCTGCCTCCAGCGACACTGCCACGTGAGGGAGTGTGTTTGGCTGGTGGGGTAGGGGGAGAGGGGGTAGGGGGGATTATATACGCGTTTTGTGACATGCAACTTTTACTCTATCTCTCTCTCTCTCTCTCTATTCCTTCTACGTCACTCCCCTTTTCCTTTCTCCCTCTACATCCATCTCTCCCTTTTACCCTCCTTCCTCCATCAACTACTTCAATAGCAGGAGGAGGAAGAAAGGAGGAGGAGGAGGAGGAGGTAGGAAGAGAAGGATTATCAAGAGGAGGAAGAGACGGAGGAAACCAAGAGGAGCAACAGAAAGGATAGAAGGAAGGAGAGGAGGAGAAGGGGTAGAAGGAAGAGAAGAATCAAAAGGGACAGAAGGGGAGGAGGAGGAGGAGGAGGAGGAGGAGGAGGAGGAGGAAGAGGGTTAGAAGGAAGAAGAGAAGAAGGAGGAGGGTCAGTGACGAGAGATGCCGTGTGTTGTGTTATTGATCGCTCGTTTTGCCCAGCCCGCCACTACACGGGTCATGAGTCGAATGGGCCCCTGGCATAACAGGCCCCAGGCATAACAGACCCCAGTCATAATAGGCCCCAGTCGTAATGGGGCCCCAGTCATAACATCCCCCAGGTTTATCAGGCCCAAGTTCAAATGGGCCCCAGTCATAACAGGTTCAAGTTCAAATGGGGCCCATAATTCTAATGACCCTATCAAAAGTAGGTTCTATTAGCCCCGTGGCCCATTACAACTGGAGCCCATTAGACATGCAAACCTACACAACACAGCCCGAGGTTTATCGTCAACAAATACGACTCCTCTCCCCCACCGATTTTCAGGACGGAAATTGGATGCCGCGTTTCATTTTTTAATATAAACTGCTGGAACTAACTATTAAATTTACGAGCGATTTAGAGGTGCAAGCTAGTGATTTTTTCCTTCCCCTGACGGCCTCAATAACTAGGAAAATAGAGGCTTGCAGGTATAAACACAGTTCTCTATCAACTAGCTAACTGTCTCCTTATTAACGGTGGGGGTGCAAAGGCGTAGTGGAATCGGGTTGAGGCAGAGAGATACTGGCTATAACCTCGTAAGAAATCTTGTTAAGGTCTTGTTCTCCCTATTGCTGGAACCTACACCCTCCCTCCTATACATCTCATACTAACAATAACGTCTTGTTCTCCCTATTGCTGGAACCTACACCCTCCCTTCTATACATCTCATACTAACAATAACCACAACAATCACTGGGTGGAACTTCTTAACACTACAACTCCGTGATGGCGGGAAACACGGGTGCGTGAGGTGATGAGGCCTCGTAAAAAAAAAAAAAACATTAATTATCTACCTGTGTACTTCTTCTTCGTGTTATTTACGGATTATGGCGGCGTCCTTTAGGAGATTATCATAAGAGGTAGTATGGAGAGAGAGGTGGAGAATGAGGGGGGGGGGGAGAGATAGAAAGAGAAGGAAGGGAATTTTCTTGAATGGGAATCAGTTGTTGGGCTCAGGCGTGACGTCACCAATAACAATAATCAAATGACGTCACGCCTCAAGCCGGATTATTGACTTCCTAATTGGTAGACAAACAATGACGTCACGTATAATTTGAAAAATCCGGCGAAATAATTTATATCGAGTAAACGTATCTATATAAGGTAGAGACACACACAGGTGATAAACACGACGTTCTGTTGACACGTGAGGTGAGGGAGTGGTAGGTGGCGTGAGTATAAACCAACTTATGGCAACGCAGAGTAAATTGTTGTGACCCAGAGAGTACTATTACAACCACCACAACTACAACAATAACAACAACCACAACAACTACAACAATAACAACAACCACCACAACTACAACAATAACAACAACCACAACAACTACAATAAAAACATCACCTCAACGGCCGAGAGTTAATGACAAAATTATGCAGATATAATCACTGCTACACTGCTCTTACCATTAACATTATAATCTGTTTCTGTGACTACTTGTGTGTGTGTGTCTACGAAAATCCGTGCGTGTTGACAAGGTGTTATCACGCGTCTACGACATATGTACGTGTTTACCTTGTTTGTGTGCGTGTGTATGTGTGTTTACGCTTATATAAACATACGCACGCATATATGTAATTATATATAAAAAAATACGACACACACACACACAGTGCCAACTAGTCGAGGGAGATCAGTTCGTTGTTATGGTTTGATTCTCTTTTGTTTTCTTCTCCTCCTTCTGTTCGTTTTCCTTTTAGATCTCCTGTTTCTGTCATCCTTCCCCTTTTCTTCCTCCTCTTCGTCTCCTTCCTTCCTCTTCCTTCTCTCCCTACTACCTCCTCTTCCTCCTCCTCCTTCCAGCACCCCCTTCGCATACCACAGGACCCCAAAGAGAGAGAGAGAGAGAGAGAGAGAGAGAGAGAGAGAGGTGTAATACATCCCTACTCTCCATCATCCCCGTGTAGTAAGTTGACGTCGTTATAAGATAGGAGGGAAAAACAGCACCAACCAGCCCGCTATCCCTTGTCCACCCCAGACTCCAATACACTTTCCACAATCATTCACAAAACACTACATTCTATCAGCTCATGTTCGTCATATGAAGGTCAGGTCAGGGCACGACATCTTTGGTTAGGAGACAGGTGACCTACTGACCTAATGCATGTGTTGTGGTGACCTTAATTTAGCAGAAGGGTCAGCGTGTGTGTGTGTGTGTGTGTGTGTGATTAAGGCAGGTATATGTAGGTGTGTTGTGTGGGTTAGGTGTTTACAGGTGTGTGTGTGTGGTGAGATAGGTTGGAGGAAAGAGGGAAGAGGAAGGAAAGGTGGAAAGAAGAAAAGAGGGGGAAGAGGGATGATAGAGGAGGAAGAGGGGGAGGGAATAAAAGGAGAGAGAGGGAGGAAGGAGAAAGATGAAGGAGAGAGAGAGAGAGAGAGAGAGAGAGAGAGAGAGAGAGACGTGTTGACGTTGATAATATAACATAAACTACGTTAGTGTCTAAAACCATTGATTCATTTTCTGCCTCACCGTAACACAGGACAAAGACGAAGGAAGAGAAGGCGGAAGAGGAGGAGGTAGGGAGAAGAGGAGGAAGGGGAGGAGGAGGAGGAGGAGGAAAAGGTGGTAGGGAGAAGAGGAGGAAAGCGAGGAGTAGGAGGAAGGAAGGAGAAAGAGGAGGAGGTAGGGAGAAGAGGAGGAAAGGGAGGAGAAGGAGGAAGGAAGGAGAGAGGAAGAAGGGAGAATGAGGGAGGATAATGATGACAGGGATGAAGGTTTGGTGAGAGAGAGAGAGAACTGTTTCCAATACCTTACTTTAACTTCCCAGAAGTCAAGTTATGTCTTTGCTAACTTAGGTTAGTTTAAGTCAGGTTAAATTAGATTAGTTCAAGTTAATATACGTTTGGTTAATGTGAGGATAAGTTAGTTTAAGTTAGGTTAAGTTTGGCTAAGTCAGGGTTATAGTCTGTAACTTAGCAAGACGCTGACGTGTTGATTTAAGATTGAAAATTGATCTGAAAAAGTTAAGTCTGGCCTCCCACACTAGTTTATACGTAAGGTGCCACTCACTGCTGGGAGTCGAGGACGGGGAGACAGACAAACAGATAGACAGACACTTAAATAAATAAATAAAAACAGACGGGCCGAGAGATGGAAAGAAAGATAGACAGGTAAAATGATACACAGATCGAGAGACAGACAGACAAATAGACAGATTATAAGACAAAGATACTCACACACACACACACACACACACACACACACACACACACACACACACACACACACTCTCCTTCAAGTTTTCGGTATTCACAACCCCGATATAATTTCTGTGTCTTGGTGATCCGGGTTGGACAAGATTGCGTGACAATGAAGAGAGAGAGAGAGAGAGAGAGAGAGAGAGAGAGAGAGAGAGAGAGAGAGAGGTAGGTTCATCACGTAGTTGGTTGGGTGGTCAAGTTGGTAGGGTCATCTAGGAGGAGGAACAGGAACAGGAAGAGGTTAAGTTAGGTTAATCTTCGTGATATAAGCTGTAGGGACTAACCTTCACTTAAGCCATGTATCAATTCGTTAACTTTGTTCTTAGTTCACCAGTGAGAACATTACACCAGTAGCGGCGGGGAGGGGAGCTTCACTCTCTCGCACTGGACAACCGCCATGGTAGGTTCCACGCACTAGGCCAGGAATCTGTATTGGTAAACATTACATTGAAGAATCGTACTTGTGGTTGATCTTAGTTACATATTTACCTATGTTTAGTTAATTTTATTGATAATTGTCTAAGGTCACAAGTATCTGATGAATACAAGGATATTTTATTTGATATGTTTATGCCTGTGTATGTGTGATTCTCTACGTGTAGGTGTTTTTCATGTGTGTGTGTGTGTGTGTGTGTGTGTGTGTGTGGTCACAAATGCGTATCTGTGTATGCATCAGACGTCACAGAGTAGGCCAGGGTCACGACACTATCAACACAAGGTGGATCTAATCGAAACTAAACACAAAATTGACCCCTGAAATACACATAATAACCTCGACTATCTCACGGGACTCACACCAGGTCACTTGTCAAGGGGGCGAGGGTGGACATTGTGCCAGCTGAAGGAAAAATAAGGGGTTCAGTTTCTTTCAATCCATTTTCTCATTTTACTATTTAAATTATTATTGTTATTACATTATTATTATCATTATCATCATTGTTGTTGTTGTGAAGGAGAAGGAAGTGAGGGAGTGAGGGAAGGCTGAGGGCCGGTGAGGGAGTAAGGAAAATGGGGAAGTGAGTGACCAATAAAGGTGAATTACGAGGTATCACTCACTTGGTCACGCTATGAGTGACCCCTTCGGCCTGGGGCCTACTCTCTCCTTCTCTCTTTCTCGACGTAACATGGGAATTTGCTTTAAAGATTCTGTATGTCTGCTTTCGTGTGTGTGTGTGGGGGGGGGGGAGGTTTAGATATATAATTGTTGTTTATAAATATACACGAACACAAAAGACTCTACGAACACACACACAAACAACAACAATGATAACAACAGCTAAACAACACCAACAAAAAAAACAGATCACATATTTTAAATATTATGAGGAAGAAGAACAAGAATAAGCAGAACAACAGCAACTACAACAAAAATGAGAACAAGATAAAGAAGAAAATACGAACAAGAAAAACAACACTATTTCTGCAGACGACAAGATGGCCGAGGAAGGAGAGCCTGACCCCACTGAATGACAGGCTTCGTGTCGTCTGAGATCCCCACACCACTGAACACACACACACACACACCACCACGGAATAAATCTCTGTTAGGTAGGAGATTATATTAGTATTTTAAAAGCTGGTATTTAAACGACCAAGATGATAGGTTTTTGTCATAAGGTTTTGGGGGGAAAGGCATGATAGTATTGTGTGTGTGTGTGTGTGTGTGTGTGTGTGTGTGTGTGTTCATAGGTTTCTCCGTTTCATGTGATTAAGATTTTTTCCCATTCAACAAAAGTCGAGTTAAAACCATATTTTTTTTTAAATAGGTTTAATGAATCATAAGATGTCTCGTAGTCCCCCTAAGAGATCACACACACACACACACACACACACACACACACACACACACACACACACGTCAAGGTCTCGAATTGGACAGAACCCCATGACAATAAAGATCGATACCACGGCAGGTTAATTTGGTCTGATTCTCGGTAGTGATTCACATTTTTTCTTCTGGTTTCTTCTTCTCTATGACGTGTTAATTGGGGTCAGCTGGGATACTAATCGAGGTTTTCCACGAGTGCAGGTCAAATTGTCCTCTCTCTCCCTCTCACAAAAATCTATGATAATTTATTGTCTTTTGACCTTTGCTAACGTAAGGGGTGTAAATGAAGACCTAAATTATTGTTGTTGTTATTGTTATTATTGTTATTATTATTGTCGTTGTTGTTATTGTTATTATTATTGTCGTTATTGTTATTATTATTGTTGTTATTGATTTTATTATTGTTGTTGTTATTATTATTATTATTATTATTATTATTATTAATATTATTATTATTATTATTAATATTGTTTTAAACCATCTCTTGTAAACTTTGCGACATATAACTTAGAAAAAACTAAATACTTTAGTTATCGCTTAAATGAATTAATCTGTTGCCGTTTTCTCTATCCCCCAAAAGGCAATTTTAATTACTCTCTAACTCAACTACCGAAAGGCAATTAGACTAACGAGGTAAAGAGGTAAATTAAATAACTCCGACTCTAGGGAGTGAGAAATACAATAGACATTTATTCATAATTAAATCTGCGCTAATCTTATGCCTTGGGGTAGCTCACAAATTAGAAAATGGATTATGATATGATAATTAACCGGGATAACTAGCTTATTCCTGTCGCAGAACGTAAGGGGGTGGGAAAAAATAGCAAGGATTGGGAAGTTAATTATCTATTTGGGATGTTTTTTAAAGCAGTTGACACGAAGTAGCTATTCTGTACTAGCTACTGTATAACTGTCCGTATATTTGCAATAGTATCTGTAACTGTACTTGTATATGTACTTAAACTTGTACTTGTGACTACTTGTACGTACCTGTCACTCCACACATCAAAGAAAACAAAGAACTTATGATGACAATTACACCACAAATTAACCCATAATCACTAAATACCTCGCACTTGATACGCACTAAATTTAACACCCCGAGAACCAATTATATGAATTATAACATATATTAATTAATTATCACAGACCCTACATTGATATAGACAAAAAAAAATGAAATTATATCTCGGCGTCTACTGAGGTCATCTTCACGCAAGCGGTCCACTATCATGATCCAATGTTACACTAATGCCAACTTACGAGAGGCTCTGTTATCCACCCCGTCAGGGATTTGGTACGTGGGATCCTGCCAGCCACTCTCTCAGGGGGCGCTGGGGTTGTCTCAGTGTGTGATTCGTAGGTAAAAAAAAAAAAAATCCTTTCGTATTTTTAGAGAGAAAGTGAGAGAAAGTTAAAGAAAGTGAGAGAAATAGAGAGCAAGAGGTAATATCCTTCGTGTTCCTCAGAAGAATGCCGTAATTATCTATTTACATATAAAGAAAAACAACTAATATAATTCCGCTTTATGTAAACACGAGCTTTGGTTTATTTTCTTGTCTGATTCACCGCGTCAGTCGTCACCAATATCGATCAGCTGACACTCCTCTGTCTTTGTCTGACACTCCTGACACATTGTGAACTTCTCCTGTGCACATAGACACACTGTAAACGTCTCCTGTGCACATAGACACACTGTAAACGTCTCCTGTGCACATAGACACACTGTAAACGTCTCCTGTGCACATAGACCACCTCCCTCCTTATCTCCATCTATCTCTCTTTCTCTCCCTATCTTCTTCCCTCCCTCCACTCCTCTCTCTTCTCTCCCCTACTTCAGTCCCTACTTCATTCTCTCCCTCTCCCCTCCGCCCTTCTCGCATTTTTCTTCCTCTTAGCTTCTTCCTTAACATTTCTCTTCCTCCTTCGTCTCTCCCTCCCTCATTATCTCTACACCCATCCTTCTTTCTCTATCTCTTTCCTTCATCAGTTCTCTTTCTCTCTTCATCCCTCACTTGCCTTTCTCCTCCCCCCACTCCATCTTTCACCCTCCCTCCTCCCTCCCTAATAATCACAACACACGGATCAGATGTTGCGTCTTCCTATAACACAGACAGACAGACAGACACAGAGTCATAGAGAGAGAGAGACAAAAAGACAGAAACAGACAGAAACAGAATCATGGAGAGACAGAAACAGACAGAAACAGAGTGAGAGAGAGAGAGACAGTCACGTCAGGGCCACAAATCAGGTTGTTTTCTGAGTCAACAATACAAATATATAACATGACCCGCAGAGTGAGTCAGTTAGTCCACACCAGGTCATTATTATGGCCTACCTGGTGTATATGTGGCCCAGATGGTGTATATGTGGCCCATATTGTGTGTGTGTGTGTGTGTGTTTGCATGACTCACCTGGTTTATGTGTGGTCCAGGTGGTGTATGTGTGGCCCAGGTGGTTTATGTGTGGTCCATATAGCGTGTTTACATGGCCCACCTGGTTTGTGTGTGGCGCACCTGGTTTGTTTGTGGTCCAGCTGGTGTATGTGTGGCCAAGTTGGTGTGTGTGTGTGTGGCTCAGGTAGTGTATGTGTGGCCCAGGAGGTGTGTGTGTGTGTGGCCCACCTAGTGAATGTTTGGCCAATTTGGTGTGTGTGTGTGGCCCAGTTGGTGTATGTGGCCCAGCTGGTGTATATGTGGCCCAGGAGGTGTGTGTGTTTGTGTGGCCCAGGAGGTGTGTGTGTGTGTTTGTGTGGCCTGGTTGGTGTAGTATGTGGCCCAGGAGGTGTTTGTGTGGCCCAGGAGGTGTGTGTTGTGGCCCAGTTGGTGTATGTGGCCTTGCTAGCTGGTGTGGGGTGTGTGTCCAGGATGGGTGTGTGTGCTTGTGTGTGGCCCAGTTGGTGTATGTGGCCCAGGGGAGGTGCTTCCAGTGGCCCAGGAGGTGTGTGTGTTTGTGTGGCCCAGTTGGAAAAGTATATGTGGCCCATAGGAGGTGTGTGTGCTTGTGTGTGTGGGGCCCAGGAGGTGTGTGTGTGTTTGTGTGGCTCAGAGGTGTGTGTGTGTTTGTGTGGGCTCAGGCTGGTGTGTATAAAGGGCCCATGGTGTGGGGTGTACAGGAGGTGTGTGTGGCCAGGTGGGGCCTGTTGGTATGTACAGCTGCATAGTGGCTCAGGGAGGTGTGTGTGTGTGTTGTGTGGCCCAGAGGTGTGTGTGCTTGTGTGTCCTGTTGGTATGTGGCCCAGGAGGTGTTTGTGTGGCCTGGGAGGTGTGTGTAGTGTGTACTTGTGGCCCAGTTGGTATGCGGCCCAGCTGGTGTGGGTGTGTGGCCCAGGAGGTGTGTGTGTGTGTGTTTGTGGCCCAGCAGGATGCGGCCCAGCTGGTGGGTGTGTGTACCCAGGAGGTGTGTGTGTTTGTGTGCCCAGTTGGTGTATGTGGCCCAGGAGGTGTTTGTGTGGCCCAGGAGGTGTGTGTGTGTTTGTGTGGCCCAGTTGGTGTATAAATGGCCCAGCTGGTGTATGTGTGGCCCAGGAGGTGTGTGTGTTTGTTGGTGTATGTGTGGCCCAGGAGGTGTGTGTGTTTGTGTGGCCCAGGAGGTGTGTGTGTTTGTGTGGCCCAGTTGGTGTATGTGGCCCAGCTGGTGTGGGTGTGTGGCCCAGCAAGAAAGAGTAAGATAGAAAAGAGACAGAAATAGAGAGATACGAGACAAGAGACAGAGATAGATAGACAGATAGGCGACAGAGATAGACAGATAGGAAACAACAGACAGAGATAGACAGATAGGAGACAGAGATAGCCAGATAGAAGACAACAGACAGAGAGATAAACAGGTAGAAGAAAACAAGACAGATAAGACAGGACACTCACCGCAGCAGGAAGGCGAGGAGGAGGAGTAGGATGAACGCAGGCAGGTATCCTTAGGTAGCGCGTCCCGAGAGGAAAGAGAGAGAGAGAGAGAGAAGCACCGTGTGAGCGCATCGAAGACTCACCACACACTGACCATCTCCACCCCGCCCCTCCTCCTCCGTCATCTCAAGCCACGCCCCCGTTACGCTATGCCACGCCCCGTCTATAAGCTTGTATCCTTTCTTTTATTACTACTACTATCACCACCCTCCGATAAATAACAATAATAATACCCAATCATCTTTCTCTACAGTGGGGGGTCATCTCAGGTCAAGTATAGCTACAGGCACATAATGACCTCTACCCAGGAGGTCAGGTCAAACACTTGACCCTGAGACGCCCTTCTTATCTCTCTCTATTGACTGATCTGGACAATGCCACAGCAAGGATACTGAATGAATGGTTGACCGTAAATTTCTACACACACACACACACACACACACACACACACACACACACACACACACACACACATACATAAACACACATTTAATAACTACAATATTAAATAATTGTACCGATGAAATTAACCTTCTAATGGGATTCTGTGGAGAGATCTATGGTCGTCTGTTGAGAGGACATCACAGGAACGCGTCGTTGTAGTACACTGAAGGTGATGTTTTGATGCCGTAAACATCACAACGGACTCAAGAAACTGTTTTAAAAAAAATGATTAACGTTATTGAAACTATATAATAAACCGGATTAAATTGTGTTAGTAAAAATAAAATATACTTTTCTGAATGCATTTATTGTTATTTACCGCAATCAATTAATTTAGGAGGGAAGGGAATTGTTTTAAATACTAATTTCGCGAAATAATTCTTACCAAATCGATTATCTGAAGAGAGATCCCCGCCGACCCCAGAAGTATGAATCAGGGGTAGTGTGTGCTATTTTACTCGCCTCTCTTTGTTATGGTGTGTATATCGAGAACCTCCAAAGACAAAAGGAAACGTTGTGACAGTAGAGGGCGTGTTAGGCCTCTCCTGTTCATAGTTCCTTATGCATGGAGAGTTACGCCAAATTTATACTCGGTGGCGCCATGTTGTTTACCTGTATATAGATAGCACTAGTTTCCTAAATTTTTCTTGTGTTGATTTATTCCTACCAGATGATGTCGTGTTTAAGTGTGATTAATTTTGTCCTCGTTATTCCCAAATTATTGTTACAAGGGGGCCAGGGGCCATTTTGTCAACCTCTCGCCCTTTTAGAAGGCGCTGCTGCTGTCTAGCCTATGGTATATAAACCCCGTGTCGTCGCCAGAGTTAATCAGAAGATCCTCCGTCACACTCACAGGAACATCGTCTACCGGTGTCTCCTTCCTACTCGCCTCTTTTTTCCCCTAGACACAAGACCAGCGACTGACTTGTTCGTTTGCTGGCACAATTTCTTTATTATTTATCCCCTCTACACCCTCGCCATTCATTAGAACTCTCACCCAACCCAATTTTCCTTGTTTACTGGTAATTTTCACGGAAGCAGATTTGATTTCCGACCTTTAGGAGGATTTTCTAACCAAGCGCCAAAGTTGTCGTTTTAAGAAGGACTTGTTGTTATTCTTTACGGCTGTGTGCCCGAGTGTTAAGTAAAGGTAAGTTAATTGGATCACTTTACGAGCTCTTTACTTCTTGCTGAGCTATTTAGTGGCATAATTACGAGTCAAGTGTAGCTTATCTGGATGACCTAACATGAACGCAGTGACCTTTGATATCTGGGGTCAACTTCGTTATGTGTACCCAACAGGATCATGGAGGATGCCCAGTTGTATGTGTCAGCCAATGCCCTTCAGCGCCGAGACGCCCTGGTGGTGCTGACGGAGTACCTGCCGCAGATGGTATGGCAGGAGGAGGGTGAAGCTGTACTCGACGTGGGTTGTGGCTCAGGTGAGATAAGTTCTTGCTGTGACCCATAACTTTGACCTCTTGTGACTTTTACTCGACCTCCCGTGACCCTTTGACCTTCAATTCCGTAGGAGACGTGACACGGAACTTACTGATGCCACTGCTGCCCAGAGTCGAACAGGTTGTTGGGGTAGACGTGTCGACAGAGATGGTGAACTTCGCCTCTAAGACCTTTCAACACAACTCCCTCTCCTTCCAGCACCTGGATATAGAGAGAGGAGTTCAGCCCCGTCAGATATTTCCAGATGGCTTTACCAAGGTTTGTGTGACCATTGTAAAACCCTTTCCCTAACCATTACATACCCTACCACCATATACAACCACCATTACTACACCCTACCACTGCCCACAACCACTGACAGCCACCATTACCACACCTTACCACTACCCACAACCACCATTAGCACATCATACCACTACCCACAACCACCATTACTACACCCTACCACTGCCCACAACCACTGACAGCCACCATTACCACACCTTACCACTACCCACAACCACCATTAGCACATCATACCACTACCCACAACCACCATTAGCACATCATACCACTACCCACAACCACCATTAGCACATCATACCACTACCCACAACCACCATTAGCACATCATACCACTACCCACAACCACCATTAGCACATCATACCACTACCCACAACCACCATTAGCACATCATACCACTACCCACAACCACCATTAGCACACCCTACCACTACCCACAACCACCATTACCACACCTTACCACTACCCACAACCACCATTAGCACATCATACCACTACCCACAACCACCATTAGCACACCCTACCACTACCCACAACCACCATTAGCACATCATACCACTACCCACAACCACCATTAGCACATCATACCACTACCCACAACCACCATTAGCACACCCTACCACTACCCACAACCACCATTAGCACATCATACCACTACCCACAACCACCATTAGCACACCCTACCACTACCCACAACCACCATTAGCACACCCTACCTACAACCACCACAACTCACAATCACTATTACCCCTACAGGTGTTTTCCTTCTACTGTTTACACTGGGTGAAGGAACAGGAGTCGTGTTTAGGCAATATCTTCCAGCTTCTGCAGCCAGGAGGGGAGGCGCTGTTGGTGTTCCTCGCCCGTAACCCTCTGTTTACCGTCTATCAGAATATGAGCGAGAAGACCCAGTGGCAACCTTACATGCAGGTATGGTACGATAGGGCCTCTTTGATCTGTTCTTCCGTCTTCTACTCCTCTTCGAAATCCAATACATCTTCCTCCTATTTTTTCTCAGTCTCCTCCTCGAAATTCCATACCTACTCATCTTGCTCTTACTTATTCTTCTCCTCCTCCTGTTCTTCTTCAATCACCCACTTTCTATTCATCCCTCTCCTAGGTTAGGTTCTTAAATTAGCGTTAGGGTGGTTAGGTTAGATTAAGTTAGCGTTGGAATGGTTACGTTATCTTTAGAATGAGAATGGCAAATCTTAAGGTGAAATAAACTATGTGTTAGCAATCACTCATCAAACGAGTCAAGGAAACTGTCTTTGGATATTCTTAACAGGACGTCACCAGCTTTATCTCGGTCTACCAACACAAGACTGATCCTGCCCAGGCTATGATGGACGCTGCTGAGGACGTCGGCTTCGAGATCGTCTCCTGCGAAGCTCCTCAGTTCGAGTTTGTCTTCGAGAACATCAACTACCTGAGGAGTGAGTGGTAGTTTGTTTCTTATTGTCTATGTATGGGTTTTTAGAGCCTAAGTTTCCTGTGATTCCTTTTCCTATTTTTACTGGGACTTCTTTCCTACATGAATAGTGAAGCAATTACAAGTCAGTCCAAGCTTAATCAAGTACTAAAGAAAACGATATTTTTTTTCTTCTATATTTAGGGGAAACATTTATTTTTCAAGTTTGTGGATATATATAAAGGAGAGAGAAACAAACTTCAAGAAAACGTCACTATAAACTTAAACAATTGTCTTCTCTCTTTCTTCAGTCTTTAATTAAGTGCAAAGAGGCCATGAAAATATAGATGAAAGCACCTTTGATATTAAATTGCTCTTCTCCAACATTCCCCCAGATGCTATCAAGGCTGTGAATCCTTTCCTCAAACGCATCCCTCGTCAGCAGCAAGACACCTTCCTGATGGAGTGCCTCTCTGAGCTGGCTAAACTGAAGACCCAGGCAGAGGATGGTAAGACCGTGGCTCGTTATAACCTCATGATAGCTCACCTGCAGCGTCCTGAGTGATGACCTGTGGTGGTGATGACTTCGAGGTGGCGAGTACGTCAAAGTGATGATGACTTCGAGGTAATGATGACGTCGAAGTGATGATAACTAAGTGTTGATGACTTCGCGGTAATAATGACCAAGTCTTGATGACCCTGTTTAGATGATGACTAGTAAGTGTTAATGAACTGTGTTGATAATGACTTTGTCGATGTTTATGATGACTTTGAAGTGTTAGTGACCTGTGTTGATGACTTTGAAGTGTTAGTGACCTGTGTTGATGACTTTGAAGTGTTAGTGACCTGTGTTGATGACTTTGAAGTGTTAGTGACCTGTGTTGATGACTTTGAAGTGTTAGTGACCTGTGTTTAATCACATATAAGGCAATTGCTGCCATTTTTTATTGTCGCCCCTCTGATGCCATTAATCACTTATAAGGCAATTGTTGCCATTTTTTATTGTCGCCCCTATCCTGCCATTAATCACATATAAGGCAATTGTTGCCATTTTTTATTATCGCCCCTCTGCTGCCATTAATAACATATAAGGCAATTGTTGCCATTTTTTGTTTTCGCCCCTCTGCTGCCATTAATCACATATAAGGCAATTGTTGCCATTTTTTGTTTTGGCCCCTCTGCTGCCATTAATCACATATAAGGCAATTGCTGCCATTTTTTATTGTCGCCCCTCTGCTGCCATTAATCACTTATAAGGCAATTGTTGCCATTTTTTGTTTTCGCCGCTCTGCTGCCATTAATCATATATAAGGCAATTGTTGCCATTTTTTGTTTTCGCCCCTCTGCTGCCATTATTCCCATAGAAGGCAATTGTTGCCATTTTTTGTTTTCGCCCCACTGCTGCCATTAATCACATATAAGGCAATTGTTGCCATTTTTTGTTTTCGTCCCTCTTCTGCCATTAATCACATATAAGGCAATAATTGCCATTTTTTGTTTTCGCCACTCTGCCGTGTCACATATAAGGCAATTATTTGCCCATTTTTTTCGTCCTCTGCTGCCGTTAATCGCCTGACGTTGTTGCCATTTTTTCGCCCCCTGCTGCCATTAATCACATATAGGCCAAAAAATCCTTTAAGGCAT
This sequence comes from Homarus americanus, assembly GCF_018991925.1. Lineage (NCBI taxonomy): Eukaryota > Metazoa > Arthropoda > Malacostraca > Decapoda > Nephropidae > Homarus > Homarus americanus. The sequence continues at coordinate 1,238,970 of NW_024713650.1, read as the reverse complement.
AAGACTTACAATTTTCGTCATTTCGGCAAAAAATGGATTTTGTTCAAAATTTCAGTATAGGTACTCCTGAATGTGCTGCTTAAGGATCTGTTAACCAAAATTTGATATCTTGATTATAACTTGTTCAAATGGCTTTTAGAAAATGTTCAAATGTTTTTTAGAATATTTTAATTACTTTTGCAATGCTAATTACTCGCCACTTATGGGTTTTCGAGGTCATTTCTTGGTGCTTGTGTATTATTCTGGATGTACTTAAATAGTTAGGCACATTAAATTTTAGTTCAGAGAGAAAACGTATTTTTGGCCAAAAATCCTTTAAGGCTTTAGACTTACAATTTTTGTCATTTTCGGCCAAAAAATGGATTTTGTTCAAAATTTCAGTATAGGTACTCCTGAATGTGCTGCTTAAGGATCTGTTAACCAAAATTTGATATCTTGATTATAACTTGTTCAAATGGCTTTTAGAAAATGTTCAAATGATTTTTAGAATATTTTAATTACTTTTGCAATGCTAATTACTCGCCACTTATGGGTTTTCGAGGTCATTTCTTGGTGCTTGTGTATTATTCTGGATGTACTTAAATAGTTAGGCACATTAAATTTTAGTTCAGAGAGAAAACGTATTTTGGCCAAAAATCCTTTAAGGCTTTAGACTTACAATTTTTGTCATTTTTTTTTTTATAATTTTTTTTTCTTTAATTTCTTTTTATAATTTTTTTTTATTTTTTTTTATGATTTTTTTATATATATTTTTTTTTATAATTTAGGTTTAATATCTCTGTTAAAGATTCTTTACTATAATTGTGTTTTTTTTTATCATATTCGCTACTTATCAACTTACTAGTGAAGTTAGTTTCTCAGAATTTCTTTATTAATGATGCCCAAATGGTGACAAACACATTAAAAAATAATCAGTATAATTTTGGTGCTATATTTTGTTATTTTTGTGATTTAATTTAAATTAGTGATCTTCAATAATGGTAAATGCTGACAGTTCATATCATAGAATAATTTTCACTTTAATCTTTGCCCTCTTCTCATTTTCACTTTCTCCTTTCATTTATCTAATGCTCCTTCTTCAATTTGAACACCATAATTCAATATTTCTCTATTTCCTGTTCTCGTTATTCTTCAGAGTGAGGTGTGGCACTGGCGGGTCACCTCAAAGAGATTTGGACCAACACGGAATTTGTGACGAATACAGAATACAATTTATGCAGGTTGAGAGCACTAACTTAGTTGGGAATAGTTAGTAATCATTAGTGAAGAAACCAATAATAAAATACTGAGAATTAGTGAATCAGGGGAAAAATATTATTACACGAAAAACTTATTAACCGCAAAAGGTAGACGAAGAACAGGTAAAATATTACACGGCAAACGTGTAAATACGTAGCTGAAAATGTAGACGTGTTAGCACTCAGTGGAGTAAGACCAATACATCAACAAAGAATCTAGAATTGATGGACCAACTTAATAGTGGCTATCAGATCGTCTCCAATATGATGGAAAAATAACAATAACGAATATTTATAGTGTCATTGCTGCAATATTAGGTAGGCTGGTAGATATAGCTTATGAAACTTGTGTGACGCTGCCTTTGATGGAGAACACTCATGCACACTGTCCCTCAATACTGAACATACTTCACCTCGTATTCTGAGTTAATATCCTAAAAGGTTCATACGTTAAGCTTCTCTCTCGCCGGTTATTCCGAAAACCACGTAACTGATTCATGGAAGATACATGTAGAGCACAAAGACGGCAGAGTGAGTAAAGTAAATATTGCACTAGACTTGTCCTGTAAGTAGTAATGGCGCTCTTTTATACTTGGTTAATGGTGAAAATTTTATGTACTTAGGTATGTATCTGTGAACATGGACCTTAGTCAATGGGACCAGGACTGTCAGGACACCAGGTGACCAACAAGTGCTTCACATTGTCAGTGGTCAATAAGTGATGACATTTCATAAGTATCTTTCACGCAAAAACATCATGGGGTACTGGTAAATGGTGTTGTCTGGTGGGTGTTGACAAAGCCTTCCTCAAGTTTTATTGGAAATTTAGAAGACAGGAGATTGAATGGTAACAGATGAAGGGATGAGTTTCATTAAAATACATAACAATACATGTACCTATTTGCATTGATGGATGGATCACAAACATTTAAGTAGTTTCCTTGCATTTGGGGAGTCTGCTATTACTGTTCATAGTGATATAATAATGATTGTATTGTTTTTTGGTCAATGAATACTGAGAGTGTGGTTTGGCTGCAATACAATACAGGTATAGTATATGACTCTGAGGTACAGACTAGCCATTGCTGCTCCACACTTGAAAGAATAACAAGAACAGAAGTAGAAAAATATAAACACTTTATGATGAACAAATTAAAGAAGGAGAAGTAGATGAATAAAAGGAGAAAGTGAAAACGAGAATAGTGCAAAGATTGAAATGAAAAATATTTTATTTTATGAACTATCAGCAGGCAACATTACAGAAGGTGGTTTTAATGTCATGTTGTGTTTGTTCTTAACCTTCAGTCAACAGTGCAGGTACATTCCTACACCTCCAGTTACCTGAATTATTTTGCCCAAGCTTCTTGTTTCTCACTTATAGATCTACTGTAGTTACTTGTTTACTACAGCTGTAATGTTATACAGCATTGTGCTGAGTAACACTGGACTGTGAACTAGTGTTTACCATTATTTATATACCAAAACTGACTACTGTACATAATGTATATTGCTTAACTACTATGAACTTGTATGACAACTTAATGAATACTATTGTATCTCCAGAATACTGTATGCTTAATTCAATAATAAAAAACCCAATAAGTGCAGGATGTACTCTACTATGTCACTGATTCACAGACCGAACCAAAGTTAATGATGCACCCTCCCTCTGAGCTCATTATCCTATACATACAAAAGCACATCTCTTCCACTACTTGACATGTTTTCTTGTGTGTTAAATATATTATGCCTTTGCTTTTGGAGCCAAATATTCAACCTCATAACGCTATTGTACACAGTTTTAGGTAATTAATTATTATTTTAATGAAACTAGAAAATACTAAATCAATGATCTTCCAATATCTCTACCTACCTATCTATGAGTATCTATCTAGAACACAGTGACTCAGTTCAACGTTTATTTAAGACATTTTGAATACTGAGGAGATAAAACAGTGGTTGGCAGAAGGAAGGAAGACCGATAGATAGAGAGAAGAAAGGAAAATGCTGACAGAATGTAAAGGAAAAGATAGAGACTAATAGATAAGAGGAGAAAAGCTGACAGGAGGGAGAGAGAAAGACTGACTGACAAACAGAATGGGGGAGTGAGAGAGATTGACATAAGGAGGGGCTAGAAGGGTATCATTTATATATACTGTAACTCAAAGCTCGAGCTATAAATCAATACTGGGTGTGGATGGATACTAAGAAATACTTGGTAGGAGGACAACAGTCTCGACAGTCCACTAATATTTATCACATTGATCATGGTGATAACGACAAGATCCTAGATATTAATGTTTTTATAGCTGTAACTCAAAGGGTGGTTGGTGGCAGAATACATAATATGGACTATAATGACATACTTCTGATGGGTTGCGGAGAACTGTGAGTGTAAAGGAACCAATATTTATTTGGCAGTCTTTAATGTTGTAGCTTTAATAGGACATTTTTGGCGACAATTACCTCCCTTCAATCAATCACTCACTCAAGTTCTACAGAAGGGAGAGTGAAAAAAACCCGGCGCTTGGACTGTGAGGCTCGTCCCTACCATCCCTTTCCTTCCCTGAAGAGGAAGGCCAGTAGGTCATAATTTATGACTCAAATCATGCCACCAAGTTGGTGGCCCCAACATGTGTCTCTGGTCATGTCCGTTGTCACCACTTGAGTAGAACAGTACATCATTTATCATTATCTTATAACATCCATAGAATTTTATATACATTCATTTATTTATGTACATATTTATATATGTATATTCTTGAATTCCTTTTTTGTTGGTTGTCAACAGTGAATATTGTTTTATGAACGTTGATGTCTGTGGTCAAGAGAAAACACATTCTTCTTTCCTGCTATATAACAGACTAGAAAAAATTACCAGATTACGTCAAAAACAGTTATGGTATAAAGCAATACTTTTAATTTTATTCTCCTCGCCACTGGTCGGCTCATTAGTCACTTGGGCGATTGGTTACGTCTCCGTTACGCACTGTTGGCAAGTACTGGGCATGCACCGGCTCCTGAGTGTATCTGTACCTGCTCCAGTGTTGCAAAGTTAAAACAAAGAAATGCATAGCAGATGAAGCAACAGCAGGGAGTGGGAATCTATATTAACCACATAATGTTGTCGTCCAGTAGTGAACCGCCAGTTCCACTACTCCAAGCAGAATGTAATGACTTGGTCAGGCTCCCCCCCCCCCTTGTTCTTTCTAAGCTTGTCCAGAATAATTTCATATTGCTTCTACTGAGCTGCAGCTTCTGGTAGGATGTTCTGCAGATTTACCAAGTCATTTACCAACAAGTTATTGGTGCTGCCTGCCGTCATGGCCAATGTCAGCTGTGGTAGCAGCCAGAGGGTAAATTGTTTCACAACTGGACAACAGGTTAAAGCTTCGTTACAGTACCCTCTGTGCTTTACTTCCTCAAGGAATCACATTGGAACAAATATTATCTGAAGATAACCATTACTGTATACTGAACAGTTACTGTCTTACCACAGTGAAATTTGATCAAAGTCATGTTTGCCTGTTAGGGACAGTGTAAATCAAACCAAATTTTCTGCCAACACTATACATCGAAATGTTCAATTTCATCACAATTGGCTTTAAAATATTACTGGAATTATTAATCAGATGAAAAGTAATCATCCACTGAATCACTCGTTACAAAAAATTAAATCTTTGTCCTTTTGTATTGTGATTGACTGAGAGTAGCATTGAAAAGTTAAGCAACCAATCACAGCTTGATTTTAATGTGATATACACCTTGATTTGTCAGGCACTGTCTTGGATGAGTTGCCAGGCGGGGAACATCAGCATACAGTATATATAAGCTGCGGATGTGCAACGTCCTTCAGTTACCACTCCACCTCCAGTGAGTAAGGTAAGTAACTACCACACGCACACACACGCACACTGTCTATTTTATCATCCTATATGATTTAAGTGTCATCCTGTGAATGATAACTTGAAGTTATCTTGTCTCACCCTCAGGTAGGGTTACCATGATGCCAGGCTGCCTACCCTCTCTCACTCTACTGTACTTAGGTATGTGTCACACTATATTTACCTCTCTGGATATGTATTTATTAAAATAGTATGTGTTAATATGTTTCAAAAGACCTAGAGTTTGTATGTTTCAGCTTGGATAACTTTCAGATCATGTGACGATTAGGCCCCCCAGTTTATTTCACCTTAAAATTAACCCTCCTAATGCTACTTTAATCTAATTTAACCTAAGCAAACCTCCTCCCCAGGTAGGTTAGTGTTTGATCATCAGGTGAATAAGTTGAGGCGCTTAATTATTAAATGATGCTTCGAAATGTTTCTATTGAATAAACTTTGTAAAGACTAAAGTTGTTAAAAGTAAAGAGCTTAGAATGCGTAAAATTTCCACAGCTTATAGTGGAAACCGAATATTTCCTATCTCAAGGTCTCATAGCCGAATGGTTCTCGGGTAAGGCCCTGGAAATCTGTTTCTAAGGGTTAAATAAAATATAATTTTGGAAAGCTTTAACTGTAATGAAAGTTGAAGCTGACCTACAGAATTAGGAATTGACAACATGCTTTTGTCCAGAAGTATTGGATGATAGAGCATATTCTCTCTTTCTCTCTCTGGCTCATAAAGTTAACTTTATATTTAAGCTTGCTAAATTATTGCTGAGATCTGAATACATCCTTACAGTGTGTGTATTGGCAAGGGCGCTTTGTGCACTACCTGAACCTAGCAAACGTCAACACCTGCCTTCCCACACACCTGTCTTGCCACATCTGCCAGGGGTCACACTCTCCCTCCACCAAGACTACTCTCAACACCTCCTACCTTCCTACAACCGCAGGTATTGTATACATAAACCTTAATATGTATACAAATGTGTTACAATGTGGCAAGATTACCACATTTAATTTTCTTGTGCATGTCACTTACAAAACATTAAGTATAAACAGTCATGCTTTTATAAGAGAATCTGTAAGCATTATTTTCATGTCTTAATATTATGTTACTCATGTCCAGCGTGACAGAGGTGAGGTTGACCACTGAGGAAGGGCTGGTGGCCTTGTTGACCTCCGCCACCGTCGACATCAACCTCTACCTCCTCTATGACCACACAAACTATGGTAAGTCCTCGTGTTCCCAGTCTGAAATGTAACACTGTGATTGTTAAGCCATTTTACCTTTCAAAGTCTTATAGTATTCAAAGAAGAAGCTTTGTGTGCGTGTGGTGTGTGTGTGTGTGTGTGTGTGTTTTTTTTTTTTTCATAGAATAAAGTTAAAAAGAGGACAGCTAAAACACTAACAGCAGGTAGTGTTACGATGATGCTATTTTAGAATGTGTTTCCAAATGTAAACGATCAAAAACAATTCTGCCAGAGCCTAAACTTTAACATTATTAATTGAATTATTGATCAGCGGTTTTGAGGTGTTGGTTTTTCTTTTCGATTTCATTTTTAAAAATGCAAATTTGATCACACAAAGTGGACAGAGCTTTGAAGTAGAGGGAAATTATGGGGTAAAAATATACCTCCTGTATAGACCAACTGCCTGAACAGCTAGTACAGTAAACTCATAAATGGTGAAATAATAAACAAAATCAACATTTCAGAGGTGGATGGTTTAGTACGGAGCCACCAAGAGGTTGGTAGCGGTGATAAATCGGTGACGGTGGTGAAGTACTCCGAGGATCTGTCACCTCTACAGGCGGTGCTGACGACCACAGCCACACACACTGGCACCAGACACGTGCTCGTACTCTGCTCTACAAAAAATACTCAACGAATCTTCCAATATGTGAGTACCAGACAGTGTAGGAGGGGGTGTGGAATATAGTAGGGCAGCAAGGATGGAGAGAGAACAGAGAAAATACATTGAGAGAGAGAGAGAGTCATTAAAGACAGCAATTATAACTCTGTAGTGGCATCCTCCATTTTGTATGTAAAGTAATGTTATTATACCCTCTTGTACCTGTTGCCTCATCTGATGAATAATTTATGAACTAAAATGTGTACAGATTATGGACAAAACCTTTATCACTATAACTGTGCTAACAGGTACGGGAGAGACAGCTGGAGTTGCCGAGTCTCTGGTGGTTGATGGTGGGGGAGACGGACTTGTCCCAGACCCTGCAGCCACTACTGTGGGAGGGCTCCCTGGTGAGTCCTCACTCATGCTCCTGCCTACTGTTTATACTTGGTATAGTGTGAAGCTTAATTAGTGTATGTGAAGGTAGACATGATGAGGTGTTGTGTTGACAGGTGACACTGGCTGTGAGGACCTCATCCACCTCCTACAGCATCATGATCTCTAGGGTAGACAGTACCGGCCTTCCCAAGTAAGTACGGGACACTACCTTGTACCGCTCCAACACTTTCCCTATATCCTGTGCACCATTTAACAATACACAAACACTTTATTATTTATGAACATCTTCCTGAAGGTTCGTACCGGTCGGGTCCTGGATACTGACGCCATCAGGCCCTGTGGTACAAGTACAAGAACCTCTGGTGCCAGATCCCTTGAAGCTGTACTCGGACATGAGTGGACGGCAGCTGATTGTGACAGCCAATAACAACTGGCCATTCTTTGGTCTGGATAAGTTCAGGGATGGAAAGGTGCAGAAAAAAACCGGCATCGACATTGAAATTATGAACACTCTAGGCCAGTTCCTGAACTTTACGTGAGTGAAATAGAATGAGAGAATGGACGAATGGGAGACTAGGAAATATACACTAATACAAACTACAGAAGAGCAGCTGTATTTTAGGAGGTGACATTAGTTATACAGTAGTACAGTTACAGAAATGTGTTCCCAGACCCCTTGTGGTAACCCATGTCTCCAACTGGACCAACCTATATCAAACTTGTACACCAATCTTATCTGTCGTTACATGACCCATACCCAGGCAGTGTGTGGGTGTGGTAATTATTGGGACAGAATTGTCATGTGTATCTGTGACAAGCTGGGTACCACAGGGCAGTGTACTGAGGCCATTGTTATTAGTTTGCTTCATAAATGATTTGCCCGATAAGAGAACAAGGCAGTAAGGTAGCAAGTGACCACAGGTAAGATCCACTCCCCAGGTACCATGTTGTGTCCCCGGCAGACGGTCAGTGGGGTGGTCCTCTCCCTGATGGTACAGTATCAGGGCTCATAGGCCAGGTGGCTCGCCGGGAGGCACACGTGGCCATCTGTGAGATCACCGTCACAGGTAAGAGACCAGCTGACTCCTCACAAAAGTCACTGATCATCTGAGTTGTACGAAGGCTGACAGACTGATCAGTGGTTAAGAGGATAAAGTAATTAACCTGACCTAAAGTAATGTAATCAAAATTTGATTTAATAATATATAACCTAATGAAATTTAACCTAACTTGAACTAACATAATGTACCTTAATTTATTATAATGAAACATAAAGTAACTTTCTGATAATCTAATTTTACCTAATATAATCTGACTTAACCTTACCTATGATCTAACTCATTATTTGACCTAATTAAGCATAATATAATCGTAACTAACCTACATAATTTAATCTTGCATGATATGATGTAACTGAACATAGATAAGAATACATTCAAGTTATTAAAACAAATAAAGATAAAGTAAATTATGAAGAAAATACTGTGTAAAATTTCGAGTAAACAAGACAACAATTCTTTTGAACAATTCAGTATATTACTGTACTGAAGGTAGGGACTTACCTGCTTCCTATTGTGTACTAAATATAGTTTTGTTGGTCTTCACTTGAGACCATCCAGTAAGGGTTGTATCTGTCTTTGAAACAGCCAGTGGCCTAGGCCATTGTATGGATGTAAGACCAAGAGTGAATTTAATGAATCAAAAGTTTCCCTTACACTGTTATTCTTGCTATTTTGTCCCTTATGACCAAGTGTTTACATGACACACACACACAACACTCTCCTGTCAGAGAGAGACATTGTTGTTGTATTGTGATCATGTCATCATTGTTACTTATTGATGAGTCTTTCTGTATGAGTTAAAAGATTAATTGGTAATGATGACAGGCAGCCGTGAGACTGTGGTGGATTTCACGATTCCTTACTACCTGGAGACATTAATACTGGTGTCCCGTGCCCCAGCTGAGAAGAATAGGGTCTTCGCTGTCTTCTCCCCTTTCTCTGTGCAGGTGGGTGTGAGGCAGGGAGGGAGGGGTGTGAGGCAGGGAGGGTGGGAGGCATATGGAGTCATAGTTCACCTGCTCTAACTTTCAGTCTTCTCAGTTTTGTATAGTGTGGCTTAATTCTCTAATGTTAGGTTTCCTGTACAAGAATAAATGGAAAATATACTGCCTGTCAAGAGTCACCCTAACATCTTAGCCCACTACAGTTCAATATATTAAATGTCATTAAACACAAATTATATGATGCCGAGTGTGACCTCTTTCAAGACAAGACTTGCCCAACACTGGAGCGGGTTCAGGTACATTCAGGAGCCGGTGCATGACCAGTATTTGCCAACAGTACGTGACAGAGACGTGACCGATCGCCCGGGCGGCTAACAAGCTGATCAGTGGCGAAGAGGATAAAAGAGAGAAAAAGAGAATAACTGTCTTCCATTGTATTGGCAGGTGTGGCTGTGTATTGTGGCATCAACAGTAGCCATCGGTCCCATTGTGAGTTTGTTGGGACACGGGCTGGATCTCTACGTCAGTTGGCCTCCCCGCCGCAAGTTGCGCGACTACTCCTTCAACATGTACCGTAACATGGTGACACAGGGTAACCTCCTCACCACCCCTCATTGGCCACATAGACTTGTGTTTTTCTTCTGGTACCTCTTCTGCTTCTACATCTATGGTAAGAGTTTTATGTACTGCTTACCAGGTGCTGTCAGCACCCAAGCTCCCATACATCTTTAATTTCCTGCTGTAGTACATTATGCAAAGATTTGTTGCTTTGGCTTTCAGGAGTATTTTAGTTGTTTAGTACTCTGTACTGTACTGTACTGTACTGTTCATCTTTTATTTGATGTTAATCAATATAGTTTTCATAACTAGACAAGTAAGTCCTGCAAGAAGTATAAAATGAGTTTACAATTCTGAAACTTGGGATTCACAGCAACTGTAACATAGAACAAATAGGTGCAGGACTGTCCAGACAATTGATAACATTGACAATAATTAAAAGAAATACTATTTGTCATGTAAGACCAAAGCCACACCAACACTACGGCTCCCCAGCTCTGTACTCTGGGACATTGACGGCGGTATTGGCGCTGCCTGCCTATGAGGAACCCATCGACAGCCTAACTGACTTGCCTGACGCTGTGGCTGACGGTTTTACTGTTGGTACCCTCGGTGACTCCAACATTGAATACATGTTCAAGGTGAGGTAACTTTAACAACATACTTATTTTCATAAAGACGGATAATTATCCTGGCAGCACATTAGTAAAGACTGTCCAAAACTGTTGAGAGTAGAAAGCTGTCATCACCAACATGAGGATGACTTGTTGATTGTTTCTTACTTGTTTATCTTGTGTTTAATAAGAAAGTTACCAAAGTATTGTACCATTACAGGAGGCAAAGGAAGGCATCTACAAGGAGGTTTGGGGGCTGTTCAACCACAAGGATCGATCAAAAAGTTTCTTTAAGACAGTTGACCCGGGCTTTGACCAGGTAAGTTGATAGTGATTTCGTTGTCACTGCTATGATGGACATACGCAATTATAATAACGATGGGCTCAAGGGATGTGTTTTGTACAATATATATATGAAGACAATAGACTTTATATGTCAGCTTTAGAGGTCACCTACAGGACACTGATATTCTTTTCCTGCTTGGTAGTGATTTTGGGTCATGATCTATGCAGTGTTGGTTAAATCTGTGTGCTTATTCAAGACCAGACTTAACCAACACTGGCACAGGTACAGATACATTCTGGAGCCAGTATGTACCTAGTACTTGCCAACAGTGCATAAAAGAAGCATAACTGACTGGCTAAGTGGCTAACAGATGAATCAGTAGCAAAGATGATAAAGTAAATATTATGTATTGCAACCTGTATAAGAACGATAGCAGCTAAAGATGGTCCCTGTTGCTTTTATCAGGCTACAACAGTCAGAAAAAAGCAATGGTAAGAATAACAATAATAAAAAGATAGGAATGAAATACAGTAAATGAAGAACATACCAATTGCTTGAATGGCTTATAGGCTAATAGTGTAAAACAAAACAAAATCTACCACTTACCAGCTTTTTAGATGTTTGTGGGGGGCGGGGAGAGTGTCGGTCTTTTCTTTGTTATGACCTTCAATGTCCAGTGTTAGTATAGAAGGAAACTGAAGTACCCTGAGGAAAGCTACCATATTTGGTAGTGTACACTGGATAACACCTTTCTCATATCCGACCTGGGCCAAGAATCAAACCTGGGGCCAAGTGTCTTCATAAACAAACATTTATCATAAATTCAGAAGTAAATAAAATTTTGTGGTCCACAGATCACGAGAAGGAAGTTTGTGTTGATGAATCCTCAGCTGAACTCTGAGGTGCGCGCTGCCCAGCGGGGTAAAGATAAGTACCACTTGGGGCGCCAGCCCTTCTATCCACAAGGCTATGGGATAGCTTGTAACAAGGGCGCACCCTTCATACCCAAGTTCAACCAGATGTGAGTGGCTTGTTTGCTTATTGTTGTATTTATTATAAGTCATTTATTGCCTGTGTGGTGGTTCTGAGGAACTGTTAACAGGACTGTTCCTAATGAACAGTTCTAAAGAAAGTTTCCTCTCTTAAAAATGTTTAGACATAATTTGTGCATATGGATTTGGTGTATGTATAGAGGAAGGGACCCAAATGTTATCATATTTCTTTACTGAACATTAACATTAACTAACAGTATTAGATCAGATGACTTATTAATACAAGCTGTAGTGGACAGCTGAATCCACCTACTTCAGGCATTGATCAACTTCACCAGAATATAATGTTCAACCCATTCAATTAACAATGGAAATCTCTGGTACACTTCTTCATGTGCTCTCATATTTCACTGAGTAATGTCCTTTGAAGTGTTTATATCATGGATCCTAAACCCAGTACAGTATTACTGGACCTGTAACTCAATCATACTAAGGGTCTCTGCTCCCTTGGTCTAGGCTGACACGTATATCACAAGCTGGACTGATCGCATACTGGAAGGAGAAGGAGATACAGATGATCTCAGGGGGACCTCCTGCCCAGGACTCCACTACTGAGAGAGGCCCTTCAGCCATCACCCTCAAGCATCTTCAGGTGAGTGGTGGTGATCGACGTTAGGAATTTATAGTGATAAAAGTGGTGATTCTTATTGGTGACATAGATGCAATATTGATGTTAGTTAGAATATTTGAATGGTTGTATTCATAATTATAGTGAGTGATTGTAACATGAATATTGTGTTGACCAGGCAGCATTCTTTGTCCTCATGATGGGGTTCATAGTGGCTGTACTTGCTCTGGGGTTGGAGTTTGTGGTCAGTAAGTTCTTGACATCCCAGATGGGTGAATGGACCGGTACTGACCACCAATGGGGCTCACAGGTGAGCATGACCTTCCCTACAGTACTTCACATTTGTTCACTCTTTACACATACATTGTGTTTTCAAGTGAGACTCTTTGGTTCCCTCAAGTTTTTCAGTGAGTCAATTTGTGTACTGTATTGTATTACATTTTCTGTAAAATACATAAGCTGGTACAGAACAATATGTACTTTTTAGAAAGATGCTTATTCTTCTTCCTATAATGCAGTATTCATCACTAAGTGTAGTATATTTCCCTAAAATATAATGAAAACCTTACCCACTGAACTAGCTATCTTGTTTAAACATTGGAAAAACAAAGTTTACATAGGAATGATAATTTTTGTAAAGTGTTAATGTGAAAATGTATTATTTGATCTTACAGGGTAACAACATCCTCCTCTTTAATGCTCAGAAACCTTAGCATCATTATATTTAACATTTCCACTTGCTGTACATGTAGTCTTGGTGACAAACCTTCTTTTTTCAGTAAGGACAACAAGGAAATGTGTGAGAGTATCTGACTGAACATTGGTATCTGCCACACTCCTCACCCACTGACCAGCTGACTCACACCTCTGATGCATCCTTACAGGTTTCATTATTTGTTCATTTTCAGCAGTTAGTGTAATATTGTCTTAACCATTCAGCAGTTTGAGTCTGATATAATATTTACAGTTAAGGCTAAAGTCTAAATTGAGTTACATTTGCTGAAACTAAAATAATTACAGTGTAACACTGTGGAATGATTAAGTTGTGTCTCTCCTCTTGTTTAATAACACATAGGTATGGTTCATTCAGTAGGAATATTTTATATCTGGTAGAGGCTGTTACTGTAGCTCCCAGTAGTTATAAGCAGCTTTCACTTTGATCAGCTGAACAGTATCATTGAATACTTGGTACAGCATTTCTGTGCATTCAGTTAAATAAGAAAGAACAAATAATGACACATTTCAGTAAACATATTAATTCTGAATTATATCAGTTTCATCGTCCATATTTTATACAGGTTTAAAATAAAATTTCAATTCTATCAGTTAATTTACAGGATGCAGAAAAATAATTGTTACCAGTTATATGCATTTTTAACTTGCTATATTTAGACGTTGACAAAATCTTGATATCTTTATACAGTACCAGTTTGAGTACAGGTACTTGGAAACTCCATGAAGGTACATACAGTACAGCATATTTGAGACTGGCAGATTGAGTTTCATCGGTGAAAATCAGAAAGTAAATTCAAGATGAATTCATCTCTTCAATGTAAGGCAAGTGTGAGCCATAAATTATCTATTAATATGAACTCCCAGTTATGTAGTAACCAAAGTAATAGTTCTGTTCTTGCTGTAATCATGTACAGTGAACAAAAAAGTATCTAAATATCATACATAAAGATTTTAAATCTGAAACATCAATGTGGCGGTCAACATTTTTTTATAAAAAAATTAAAATGCATTTTTTTTTAGTATCTAGTTGAATAGTATTCTGAAACTTGTTTATACTGTACAGTATATTAATGTACCGTACTTTACACAGTCCAGATTTTAGTACAGCACAATAATACTTCGGTATCACAAGGGATGAGTTCCTAAGTCATTGCTATTAATGAAACTGCGAATATCAGAGCAATTTTCCCCATAAGAATTAATGTAAATGGGAGGGTGGGGGGAATGCATTCCCCGCCGACATCATTCACCACATAGTATTTTTTTTATATATAGTACTGTGCAGTACACACATTGAGTTTCCACATCATTAGGATTTATAAGACAACGCTCAGCTTTTCTCTTTCAATTTTATTGTGATATGAAGACTCAACCAGACGTTGCTGAAAAGTGCGCAATGATTACATGTATATTATTTCATCTCCTTTAATATTAACATTCTAAAGATTGTTGTTATTCATAATCATAAAAATTGAAGAATGGTACAGTACTTGGTTTTGGGTTTAGTTATACACTGTATATATATGGGAAGTGTTAAATAATAATGTACAAATAACTATCTTTGGTATGTACTGTAATGTTGTAGATGTGTACAATATATATCACACACGCACTATCTTGTTTAATACTGTACTTAGAAAACACATTGTTAACTAATTTTTATTCAAACTTCCTCTACTACTGACCACAAGTCTGGGTAACTTGTTCTTTCCTGGCTGCCTTTATTAATGCATCAATCATATTGTGTGACTACCATGTGTTAATGTCATGCTTTTTTCTAATGCCTGTATAAATTAATACACCACTTTTATTGTAGTTAAATTAATTAATATAACCAAGATCTTTTATGGCATGTTGTTGATCAAGACCTTCTGCTAAAGAGATGTTATGGCATCTTTTTGCTTACTTTACATGATACTGTACCAGGAATAAGCTAAATGTGATTAAGTATATAATGTTTATTTATTGATTGACAAGCCTTTGAATGTTACCATATTTGACCTTATGTTATATCACAGAAAAATCTTAATAAAAGACAAATGAAAATCTTAGTTTATTTTTGGAATAAGGATAAAAATTTCTTGTCACTCAAACACGGAGGATCCTCACCACACTTTATCTAGGGAAACTTTTCATTTACATCTCTTAAAGTGCTAGTAACAGCCTAAGACATCTTACCAGATATATATTTTAATTTGTGATCGAGACTGAGGAATATACTAATTGTAATGGATTTTGTACATATAGTTGTATTTGTCATGTACAGAACTTTAATATTAAAATTATAGTTTTATTATTTTTATGCAACTTGATGAGCCCTTTAGTATAATAAAGTAAACAAGTTGATAATCTACTCCTCACTCACTGACAAGCACCTTCAACTTTCCACAAGACTAGTATGAAACATGTGACTGTTCGTAAGAATCATGCAATTCATAAATAATCCTAAACAGCATCCCATAACTATGTCTAAAATATATGACGTCAACAGAAACTGCATAAACATTCAGAACAGAAAATACCGTGCTAGAACAAGTGTCCACGAATGCTACTGCCACTGTATGAAACAACATGAAAAAGTCTGTAAATTAATTCTTCACTCATGCAACAGATTTATGACACTTACCCAAAGTCAAAAGAAAATAGCAACATATTTCTTGTGGCTCTGTAAAGCTGTAGATATACTCTTACTGTGGTGCTTCATGAGGTCTACAACTTTCTGCAGTGGTTTGCTATCCTGGTCAGTGTAAAACATTTAATCAAAGCTTATCTATAATATAGATTCTATATACTGTATGACATTATTAAAGAAATCCAGGAAACACTAGTGAAGTCTCCTGTGCATTATGCAGTTATGGCCATAAGTCAGATTTATTTTGAAGATTTCAAAGTACATGGGTCATGATACATCAACAGTACAGTACTTGTAATAAATCCAGAAGTTAAGTTTTCTATCATGCAGAATATTACACATTATAAGAAGCTGTCAAGCTCCTTCATGCTATAACTTCAAACTATTATGTAATCCACAAACTTGAAAGTATTATGGGTAATGTGAACTTGGTGCTGTCAATGGTGTACTTATTAACACTTTCATCTTGCCTCTTAGCATGTGAATAATGCAGCAAGGAAAGTCTTAAGGTTCAATGCAAATACAAACACACAATATTAATAGAAAATATTTTTGTGTATTTCATACAACTCTGTCCAAGAAACACCTACAGTAAAATAGTGACTAAACTGTTGTTAGAAGGTAAAAGTTTAGTGAAGGGATATGTGCATGAAATGTGTTAGAGTGAATGGATTTGTGCAAGAATAATTAATAATACTTGGAAATATTGCACAAATCACTCTGTTGTACAAACTGAAACAGTATATTGGATATATAATATAGAGATATTATATTTAATGTATGTATACACTGTATACTAAAAAACATGTACCCTGTATGTATATATGAATATGGACCCCACACAGATAAAACACAGAAGTACAAAGGTGCAGATATACATTTACACTGAATCCATTTTCCAGGTTTATGTCCATAACCCTAAACTGATAGTGTGTGACCCCAAGATTAATATATGAGGGTACACCGCACCCTCCTGCTGTGAAGCTAAGAGGCACATTTAATGTGTTTCCTTTAAATATAATCAAATAATAATGAAAAAATCTAATGGACTTACAGATTCATCTCCAGAAGCGTATTTTAAATCTACTTAGTTATTAACCCTCTCACGCATCATGACACAAATCACGTCAAATCATTGGGTAGCACGACAGTATTTGCACGAGTGATACGAACTGCATCATTAAACAAAAAGTACCAAAGCGCAGGTGGAGTTCCGCTGTCCATCAGTTTCCTCTCATCACCCGTGCTGGTAGGTCACATTTCTCTCTCTATATTTCCTCTACCATCCTCCACTAAATTAGTCATACAAAAATTCTAAAGCCATCATTGGAAAGCGCATAAAATTCTGCTTCTATGGGTATATAATTCCTTGGTAGGTTTGAGAGAAAATATCCAAGATATGATGCTGGGAACACAATTTTTTTTTTTCATTGAGAGTGAAAAAATATACAGTTCAAGTGTTATTCTCATCTTATTTATTTTTTTCTGCTCATGTTAAAGCCATAACCAACGATGTATAAATCATGCAAAAACAAAACAAATTTTTTGAGGGGGGATAAATTGGCTGCAGAACGAAGACGACCAGCCCTCACGTGAGTGGTCCCATATGACTTTTGCCACGGTCACGGAAACTTAAAACTTACTGCGTGCGCAAGAGGGGTAACTGTGCGAGACAGAGAGATTAGAGATGACTATGCTAGGGCTACCTATTTTAACATAAGGAAAGCACCATGGTAATCAGAGACAAACCAATGCAAATGGTGTGACCATCATAAGTAATTTCCAGAACACTTTTCAAAATAATGTCATATCAATAAAGCTCAACTTTTTATATTTTAATTGTTGCAAACACTTTAATACACACAACTAATACTGGTGAATAGTCTCTGTATTTAATTAAGAGACAAAAGAAACTGAAGAAATTGTAATGAGAAGTGAAACTCATTAATTGCTAATGAAATGTGAGATGTACTTCGTGGCATATTATGATTCTGTATGTTCCTCACTTCAATATAAACTTAAAAAATTAGAATTTGCATCACAAATGAATACCGAGTGAACTACCATGAGATTCAGCAAAGTCATTCATGCCTTCTGGTGTACTCCTATTAACCCCTTCAGTATGGCATTACCATATTAATGGGTTAAATCATCATCCTTAATGTGAATCTTTTCTTAAGTTTCCAAAACATTATCCATAGTTATGAGTACAAAGCAAATGAGTTAAAACCAATTTTATTTCACAGAGCAGTTGGGGCCTCTGGATTTACAACTCAAGAGAAAAGTTCAATCCTGTGTCATAGGAGTTAGGAGAGGCTTTAACCACTGTTTTGTGTCCTGACTCTACCACAATTTGCCTCTGTTTGCATCATAAAAAGACATTTTTTATATTTTACTTTAACAGTTACCTTGCTCAATGACTTGTTATTTACAGCACAATATTACCATTTTTGCCATAAACTTGAGAGGTTGTCCAGAGCCTAAAAGAGGAATATATATATATATATATATATATATATATATATATATATATATATATATATATATATATATATATACAACAAACTAACAACAAGTAAGGATTTCAACCACATCCTACACCAATAATCATGCCTATGTGTACAGTACACATATGGACAGTACTGTACCTTTAATCACTTCCATGCCATAAGCATATAATACTGCTGTGGTTCTACAGAGTATGCTGCACTTGAATGCTCCTGGCATAATAATCAACTTTCCATATAAACTTAGTAGAATACAGGGTAGTTATAACATAGTACATTTCTGCTCTAATGCTCAAAATACAGCAAAGTAACTTATCTAACATGGTCTGTCTACTCCATCACTTCCATTACAGCCTTCTGTATGGCCTCACCAACTTTCTGTATCTCCTCTGTAGTCAAGTCTTTATTTACGGTGATTCGAATGGAGGGCAGAGGAGGAGACGCCTCTTTCTCCCATAAGTAGGATGCCAGGGTTAGAGCTAAGCCGTGACTCTCCGCCTGAGGGAAAATTTGAGATTGAATGGTAACAGACGAAGGGATGAAATACTTTCATAAAAATAAATAACAATACATGTACCTATTTTGCATTGATGGATGGATCACAAACATTTAGGTAGTTTCCTTGCATTCAGGGAATCTGCTATTGCAAAGTGATATAATACTGACTACTTAGTGTGTGGTTTAGCTGCAATACAATACAGGTATATGATAATGTTCTTATAATAGCATCCAGCTCCACACTATAACAATACAGGGACTATAAATAAATGCAAAATTACACTGAAATAAGGCTACTTTATAAGGTTTACAGTTACACAGGGATGATGTGAAAAATATAACAATTCTATACAGGTAAACATCATCATCATTTCCACTCTACTGATAAACCTAAACATCTTATGATACATAGACGTTACCTCTAGTACAAGAAGGATATTCTAACACATTACCTTCTCCACAATCTTGCGCAGGATATTCTCATCAGCTTCTCTGTCTCCAGTTGACTCTCTCAGCCTCAGATGCTTTACTGGGCTAATGTCTTCCCCACTCACCTCAAGCTGTGGTCAGAGAAAAAAAAATAAAAAATTAATTCAATCATTTCTTACAACCATTACAAAGTTACCCATGAAGGTTTGTTAAAGTCAGTGCAGATATAGAACCCCGAGACCGCCTTTAGAGGGTCAGCATGGCCAGCGGTGCATATTACTATCTCTCATTTCCTCAACAGTATATTTAGTTACTCATTGTGGATTTATTACAGGTGCGCTGGTCACAGGACTCCAACCAGATAACACTGGGTCAGCAGACGTGTACTATAACCACTCGGCCACTCCATGCTGGTCAGCTTGTGATAATCTATAAGGATATGTCCTCTTTTATGGTAACAAATAGTATTGGCAAACGATGGTGAGGATTCTACATATATTAACCAGTTATCTATTTTATCTTTATCCAATTTACTTTTGTGGAAGTAATGGCAGAATGGGAATCAAAAGACGGGGGAAAATTTCATCATTCATGGTCTAATATGCTCTGTCAGACAAAGTACTGGTCAGAGCATAAGTGAGTGGACCAGTGTTGCTCTCAGTCTTGATGTGGTCACTACTCTGAATCATTCAAGTTTCACATCCATACATACATAGGTATGACCTAAATCATTCTCTTGTTCACTCTGCACTGAACCACTTCTTGTTTCTTGTATGTTCTTAGGGTTCCACTTCTTGCTATTCCTTGCATTTTCTTATTATTAACTGACAATTTTCTACTTCCATCTTTGTTACACATTATTCCCGAATATTGTATCCAATTTCCCCCACCTTATCGTTGTTCTTCATGCACACTGACATTAAACCAAGACTGTCCTTCCCTTTTACTTGCCATAAGTTTAATCTTTGTAACATTAACAGTCTTCTCCTGTATAGTTCATCAAAATATACAACCAAACTCTCTAATTCACCGAGACAAAGTAAGCAGTACAGTCCACAGACAAACATAATGAAGAGACAGAGTCATTTGAGATGCAAGATATTAACCTTGGAAGAAAGTTTTGAAAGAACCTCCTGTATCTGCCTGCACTTGTCCTGCAGCACCACCACCAGCTCACAGCCCTCAGATTCAAGGATGTCCAACACCTGTGGAGAAGTTTACCAATTACTATAATGAAAACAAATTAGATATCCCTTATTTACAAAGCTTAAGTTTACAAAAATTCAAATATATGATTGTTTTTTGTCCCATGCTTTGATTAATGAATTAAACCCTGACGCTATGACAAACAAAATTCACCCTTTTTGTAATGTTTACCAGTATGCTTATTTCATTATTCTCTAACACTCACAATGTTAATAAATCTACAAATCATGTTTCAGTGTGTCATCATTCACCTACAGTCACCATATAACTTACTCCTATAGTCACGTGAAGATAAGCAGACTTGTGAAAACATAATGTTGGGTAATTTTCATTGTGTCCCTCCATCACCAACACAATTTCTTGAACAATATATAACTGTAGTCATCAGGCAACCTGAGGTTTTTGAATTGGCACAGAAATTTAACAATTCATTCACCTTCATATTTGATTCCTACCATCTGGAGGCTTTTGGCATCTTCTCAGTTGTATTCTGGATGGTGTAAGTTAAGTAAAAAAGATAATAACCAGATAACCAAATTCCAAAAACAAATACACACAGTCCCCAAACAATCACACACAAACAGTCACACTGATCCCCAGAGTTACCTTCCACCCAAATCTGGCTCGCCACCAAAACCCGAAAACCCTTTGAGCGCAAGACATTAAACCCAATCCCAGCCTTCATGCAGCTAAATAAGGTAAATAACCACTCTTATTTTTAATATTATAACTTTTAAACTTTATCATTTTAATCTAATTGTTTTAATTTGTTTTTGTGTTTTTCCTTTCTCATACATGACAGATTAGTATTTCCTGAGGCAGAAGAGTTCATATTAGTATTTCACAGGAATTAGAAGGAATTTGAAGAAAAAAAAAAATTGAGCGTGTTACTTTTGAATCCAACCACCCTGAAAAGGGGGAAGAAAAGAAGACGAAAGTACCAATGCATTGTTACAATATCAAAGATGTACCTTAATAGAGGCTGCTGCCAACATAGGGGGTAAGGAGGCTGAGAAGCAGTAGCCAAGGCCAGAGAGACGCTGATGCTCAATAACAAACTCTGTCCCCACACAGAAGCCTCCTGAA
Organism: Homarus americanus; assembly: GCF_018991925.1. NCBI lineage: Eukaryota > Metazoa > Arthropoda > Malacostraca > Decapoda > Nephropidae > Homarus > Homarus americanus. Next base: position 1,217,418 of record NW_024713650.1, on the reverse strand, counting down.
CTGGCTGCTGAGGACTCCAAATTGGCCATGATCATGTCCACTTCCTTCATCTGGTAAAAGAGAAAATTTTAACTGATGAAATAATTTGTAAAATGAAGTATATTCCTTTGACACCATTGTGAATACAAAGAAAATGGTGTCCCTTATAGCCTCAGATAATGACAAGCATATATAAAAAAATGTGGTAAAAGTTGCTGGCTGGGAATGCATCCCCCCCTATTTACATTAATTCTATGGGTAAAATTGTCCCAATATTTGCAGTTTCATTAACAGCAATGATTTCTAGGAATGAATCGCTTACAACAGCTGGGGTATTTCTGTACTGTACAGAACCACCTATGTGCAAAGATACTGAAACTTACAATTTACCCTAAAACTTTGCACTGCCAAGACAAACTAACCGGTATGTTGTAATGGTCAGTGATCCCTCGGCAGTTGGGCCCCAAGGTGCCAAAAGTGACCGACTCGTCAATAAAGAGACGGAGCTTGTACTTCTGACGCAGCTTAACCAACTCGGGCAGGGGGCACATCATTCCCGTGTTAATATAAATGGACTCCACCACCATGAACTTGCGGGTTGCATTAGCCTTCTTTGGGTCCTGAAATGTGTAGAGGAGAAAAGAGTAAATAATAACTACCACCTCCAAAAATATCCACCACATCATCCTTCCCTTTATATATTTTTTCTTTAGCCTCACCTCTGTAACCCACGACAACAAAACATGTGTGCCCGATGGCGTTGACACTTCATTATAACACGTTGGTAGTGTTTACACCAGTCAAACACAGGACGCCACTGTAAGCTCTACCCATCCATCTATCTTACCGTATGATATATATAACATTCTTTCTAAAGACATTATTACTGTGACACCATTTACTAATTCTAACACAATCACAAAATCTCAAATTCCCCTGATAATTTAGTCTTGGTTGGAAAAGTCCGAATGCTCAAAAATCTTTCATGTGGTAAGCATACGTTTCTCTGTCACCCATGCATATGAGGCTGGATATGCCACTCTACAATAAGGAACATGTATGTTACGTACAATACTTTTAATAAATAGGAATATCAAGAAGAAATCTAACAATCAAAATTCTGATACCATGATGAACTAAGCACTATGTACCTTTTTGTCAAGCCTGGATTGTTCCTCAAGAAGCTCCCTCAAGTGCTCCACATCATTGTGTCGAAAGTAAACAATACGGCTTCTACTGGCTTGCAGTCCTCGTTGAAGGGCAAAGTTCACCATTTCATCCCTGTCAAAGTGATAATGAGATGTACTGTTGATGAAAGAGAGGGAGAGAAACCCACTCACATGAGATCTTGTGATGTACAATATCTAAATGCCAAGTTTGATTGAAGTAAATTTTTTTTTTTTTGGTTTACCAGAAATTGCAAAATATTCCATTCAAACTAAAAAATATCCAATTCATTTCACCTTCAAAAAGTCACATCGACGAATAACGTGTTCAGAAAATATAGCTTCCTACGGTTATCTATCTCTGTTAGTGAGAAATAATACACACTGAAAAGTTAGAGAAGCCAAACACAGAAAGAGATGTAAGCAAGACAAAAAAAAATGTAAAAAGGCAGAATACTGTATACAAATCTGGGATATCTGAATGGCACATCTTGCAATAAAGAAGATTTAGAAGAATTTCGTGGCGTTACGATTTTCTTTCTTCGTACGAGAGAAATATTATGAACACAAGAAATAGGAAAATAAATCAATAAACTACTTGGAGGATCCACTACTAAATTCTCCTTCAAAAAGTATATCTGGGGACCACAGCCATGCACACTACAATATACAATGGTTATGTTGGTTAATGACTGTACTAACATTTATGGCAACTCAAAATGTCAATAAAATTTAAAAGGCAAATGCACAGACTCACAGATAATTGGGTTATGACATCATCCCTCCAGTAATAGTGGCTGAGAGGTAAATACAATAATCTTACACTATGCCTGCATGCACTGAGACTGTGATTGTCTGAAAGCATTTAATGTAATAGATTAAAAGGCCTTTGCACATACGCATATATTACGTCCCCACTCTTGGAATAGGCTGGAATAGCAGAAGCACTGGTGGAGAAGCCATAGGAATACAGCACAGCTTTCTCACAGTTGAAGAAGACAGCCAATCTGTCTTCCAGCTTCAAGTGGACCTCTGGGTAAATGTTTAACAAATGATTATACTGTCAAGAGTTCTGAAAGGATTAGTTTCAGTCATTAGTATTATATGTCCAGCTATTTCAACAAGGAGCACACCACATGCAGCATTGTAATTATAATTCTTTCTACAGACATACTCACTGCCTCTCAAAATATTAAGTTACCATGACTAAAATCTCAGCATAGCATAGATAAGTAGGTACAGTATAGTATTCATTATTATGTATTACTTGCCAACGGAATAAATTACAGAAAGTTTCATTTGTCTCAGACCCAAACAGTACTAAAGTAGTGAATGGCGAGACTGATGGTAACTAACCTGTGGTACCGTAAAACCCACGAGGACCACACGATCCCACCCCATACTTGTGGAGACACTCTAAGGCGGCCTCCTCCACCTCTGGTCGCTCACCTAGGTTGAGATAACTGTGTGTGCCTAAGTTGAGCAGCTTTTCACCAGTCCCCAGGTCCAAGTAACGTCCAGGCTGAAAGATACATTTATAAATAACGAAAAACAAAAAATAAGCTAAAACAACATTTCTCTAAGGGGATATAATTAGAAAAATCATGATCACACAAGCACAAATACCTTGCCATAGATGGTGCGGGTGTGCAGGGCCGGGTGGTCTTCCTTGGGTGGGTTTGGCACTAGTGGCTCTGGCATCCATTCTGCTATCAGTTCCTCTTCTTCCTGTGTTAATGTTGATGAAATTATAAACAGAGAACAGTGATGAGAAGAGGGTGGAAAGGAGCAGACAAGTTAAAAAGGGAAAGGAAACAACTCCTATCTCTTCCTTCCTTTATTCAATCATGGGAAAGGGAGGAGTAAACAAAGGGAAGGGGAGGACTAAGCAAAGGGAAGGGGAAGAGTACGCTAAGAGAATGTGATCAAGTTTCCCAGATACAAATTCCACATCATTCACATAAGTTATCATTCAGGTTTGGTAACTATTAATCCTGTATTACTAATAATCTTATACCTTCTTAGTCAGCCTGATGAGCTTGGAGGGTTGCTTCTTGGCAGTGAAGAGCCAGATAATGCACATCACCAGCACACCTTCCAGAGCCAAGTGGTACGGCCCAGCCTGCTCCAAGTAACAGTCTCATTAGTCAAGTTCATCGGGTCACTACTACATAAATAGGTCATTAGCTTTTATTTGTGACATATAATTATTTAATTTTCCACAAAGCAAAGGAAATGATATAAAAATTAACTTGAATATATAAATGGGAGACACTATATATGTATCTGAATGTTATATTAATATGGTTAATGGCATCTCTCCTCAACAGTTTAATACCATATGTCTTATAAGTACCATACTCTGATAAGCACCTGGAGAGTGTTCAGTCTACATATATATTAAGTAATATTGACGCCTATGTCCTATGGTTGACCTAGATGAAAAATTCCTCTTAATATTGCTATGTCATTTCTGACTCACTGTTTCCTTAATACTCAAGTTAACATCCCAGGACTCAAGGCTACAATTCAGGGGTCACATAGTAAAAATTGTTGTCCATAAATATCTGAAAATCAATGAAGCAAAGTCGAATTAAAATGCATTTATTAAAGTCGAATAAATTAAAGAGCCAGACGCCTCATTACCTTGTACCTACATTCTTGTATATCTAATGCCTTAAAATCATTGATAAATTACATCTTTCCGGTTTACCCTCAACATTAAACATCAAATACATCAAGGTGTAACTGTCAGCACCTGCCTTCTGACACCTTAATATATCAATAGTGGACGCCATGCCATTTAACTACCCAACAACCGCTTAGTAAATACCTGTAGAAGAGCCTGGAAACTCTCATACACGTTCCACTGAGAAGACATAGCTGCCTCGTTTCAAAGGTATTTCTCAAATCTTCAGTGAGAGGCGGTTGACTCGGCAGTGACCGGTTACCTGTGATCCTTCCCTGATAATAATGACAACTTAACACATTGTGTTTTGGAGCTGTCAGCTGACGGTCAGCGGCCATCCACCACACATTAAACTTCACTGGTATTTTACTACACTTTATCTCCTTGTTTTATCCAACTGTAAATCATGTAAAGCTTTGTAATTTACTTTGCTATACTTTATTATTACTTGATACTGACGAAATTATGACGAAACTCTCTATTACGTGATTCTTAAATAAACTAGTGTCTTTTATATTAACTTAGTTACTGTACGGCATATTGTCTATAGGTGGAATTTAAGATGTAAATACAAAAATTATTATACAAAATAATCCGTCTTTCTGATAACAGAACAAAAATATGTTTATTTTTCCCTTTACATCAAATTGTTTATAGCGGGATGTAACGTATATGTCGATCAACTGTGTCAGTATCGTCATTCCTCACAAGGGTGGACTTCATAAAGCAATTAATAACAACAAAGTATAAAAACAGATTATACTTAACATTTTAGCTAAATATAACACATGTGGATTTATATTATATTACTCTTCATAAATTATTTGGCATTATCTCCTTCAGTTTTTCATAATACACAAAATACACAAGATACCCATAAAACTTAGCTTTTTCTACGCTTTCTATGATGTACTTCTTCTACATTAACCGAGAATATACCGAAATCTTATTTTCCATAAATTACTATAAACTAATGTGAACTTTTATAGCAATTTGACAGAATTATTATATAATTATATAGTTTATATTTATATATCTAATACTCAGCAATGATATCAATTACTTCTTTTAAGATTTACACACGAGCCCCCGAGGAGGACCGTCACCAGACCAATCAGGGAGCCCGACACATTACACCCGAGGAAAACACCAATCAATGACGCCGACACACATGGTCTGGCCAACACTTTAAAAACAACAACACATTCCTCCTCCAGATGACGAGCTGCCTGGTGGAGGAGACTCGTGAGGTATGGGAGACACAGGAGATGGGGAGAGACAGAAGAAATAGACAAGAGGAGACACAGTAGAGACTTGAAGGAGGCGTGATCCAAGACCAGTGTCAGCGTCGTCTTTATTTACGTTACTAAAACAGTTATGGATTCTCTAGACTTCAACCTCTCGCCCACAAATAAAAAGGTATAATATTTGGATTGATTTATTGAGTATTTATTTTTGTCTCACCCGCTAAGTAATGTTTAACCCATTCACTACAGGAACGCCACTTTTATTATTATTTGGTTAAACCATTTTATTCAGCTCAGACGAGATCCCGTACTTAACTGTACCTCCCTTTATTGTATTGTTCTGTGACTTATTTATTCTTAACAGAGTTCTCCTCGGAAAGGTCGTCGTTCTATGGGCTCTGACTCCATGGGTAATGATGACCCTGGTGTTTCTGCCTCTCCATTGAAGACAAGCACATCATCACCGAGGGTATGATTAATTTTATACTACAATACAGTACAGTAACCCATAAAGTGTAAACTCTGGAGCTTTGAATTTCAGCAACTACAGTACTGTAGCCTATAATAAAATTACTGGATCATTATGTAGTCATCAAACTCAGAGTTAGGTTAATAAATCCATGGAATACCAGTTCGCTTTTTAAATGTAATCTTGTTTTTACATCTGTTAATTGTTACTGGTATTTGTTCAGTAAATAACCCAAAACCCTTTAGCTGTGCTGTGTCTGCAGAATGCAAACTAACTGTGACTGGTGATGCTGTTTATCAGTCCAGTTTATGAAGTGTGGGATTATAATTTGCTGTGCTTGTTGTTACACTGTAATGACTGCCCTGTGTATTATTACAGTTCAATACTGTATTGTATATCCTTGCCAGAAGGGATGTGATGATGTATACTGTATACAGTAGTGAGTCTTCTGCAGTGGTGTATGAATACTTTATTCCCTTCACCATATACAGGATTTAATCTGCCAGGATGGTGTGTGATTAACCTTCATCCCTACAGGAAGCCCTCGTCTCAGGTCCTCCTGCAGGGAGGCGAGCTGGAGGTTGGGCAAACTCAGCCAAAACTGGGTAATATAAAAAGTATATCTGTACTCTTGTGATGACATGACAATAGTGTATTAAGTTTTGCTCTGATTTCATAGTAATTGTTTGCCATTAGTTGATTACATTAAGTCTGAAAAATCTGGGTTGGTTTTAATACTGTACATGAATTAATCACTTGACTTAATTCTTCTCTTGCTTCCTACAGTGGAGCAATATTAAGAGTTTTTGGTTTTTCGATTGATTGCCAGATTACAGGATTTCTCTCTCACTTTTCTTTAATTCAGGGGCTTTGGGCCACCTCAAGAGGATAAAAGGTTTCACCATGACTCAGACTCAGACACAGGTATAGTGTGTGTTATTTGCTGCCTCAGGGGAGAGTAGTGTTGGGATAATTTGACTTAGATGGGTGGTAGTGTCAGAGTGGGAGATGAGGGTTAGGAGTAATTTAGGAGTTGAGTTAAAGAATTTGTTTATATTCTGGTGGGAGATCACAATTAATGCTTTTTAGGCTTTAACGTATCATAGCTTAGACGTAACGTAAAGATGGAGGATGATGGTCAACATACTTCAAGAACTTGTTTGATTTACTTTACTATTTATCCTCTTCACCCTTGGTCAGCCTACTAGCCAGTATAGGTGGTCAGTTATGCACTTTTGATTTACATTTACAGTAACTTAACATACCTCTGGGTGTGTTTCTATAAGTGGGACAGTATTAGAAGGACTCTTATCAAACATCATAATTATGTTTACCTGTTAATGTTTTTTACAGAAATTCCTGTGATCCCAGACCTGGATGATGTGGTGGAGGAGGATTTTACTCAGCAGATTGCTCAGGCTCCCAGGTGGGTGTTCATACAAAAGTACACACACAAAAAAATTGAAAAATATTATTAATAAAGGATCACCTTCAGATTTACCCTCAGCTTATTTCACCTGATGATTAAACACCCTGGGACGTTAAGTTTGGTGAGCATTTGGGTGGTTAATCTTTGGGTGATCCTGAAAATAGTCTTATTTTATTACATATTGTACTGTATAGCCCCCAAAAATGTAAATATCAGAAATGTTTTATGAAATATGGAAAATCCCAATAGAAAAATCTCCAGGATATAAAAATCTTTAGTCCATTGTAATTTTTTCATGATGGTGTCTTTATAAATTTCTGGCTATAGACAGAGTCATCAGAATGTATGAAAGTCTTTTTTCTTTGCTTCTTTCATTTTTTATTTTGTTTTTGCATGAGCAAATGTTTCTTGACCAAATGAAATAGGACTTACCAGACCTTATCTCTTCATTGCCTTGAGTAAATAAGGTATTTGTTAGTTTAGTGTACTGTTGCTTTAATCCTAAGAGCTTCACTACTTTCTCTCCATCCTGCTGTCCTCTGCCAGTCAGCTCACATGACACTGTTCTCCATACCCTTCTGAAAATCATAATTGACAGAGAACTAAAATGGTAATTGATGTTTCCATTTTTGTTTTACACTATAATGAAATTTCACATTAGGTTAGTGTCATTTATGTGAACTACAGTGTCCCATTTGTTTTTCTGGCAGTGTGGCTGTCAACCTGGTAGCCACATACAAGGAACTGGACTCCGATCTGTTGCGTCATGCTGCCTTCTCAACCTTGGATGATATAGACTTGCGACAACTCACCAACTCCCTGGCAAATGAGGCTGATATACGAGAGGTTTGTCCTTTACTATGATCTTCAACTTGTTTTCCTTCTGTAGCAAAATTACAAACAACCAGCTAGATGGTTTGACTTATACTAAATTGCCTTGATGACACCCGCTGACTGTTCCCAGGTACTGTACAGTATATACCATAATAATATACACCCAACCAGTCCGTCCCTGGATTGAATCTAGTTTTTATGTAACACTTACGTCTGTATTTAAAAATTTAGTTAATGAGACAAAGACTATTTTATTTCTCAAACTGTATATTAAAGTATGTTGTCTTTTGTCACCCTCATCATGTTCTGTAGTATTTTTATTACTGTTATGTCTTCCTATCATAGCCAGACATACAGTGGAAGTGGGACACGATCTTCACTGAGGTTTCATCGGAGCTGCGCAGTGAGTGGGAGCCAAGCGATGAAACAAGTGAACGGGAAACCATTCCATGAGTTGGTCTGAGGGATCTGAAGTTTATTTGTGTTGGTATGAGGGATCTGAAGTTTAATTAATTATGCTTTTGTTTTCTTACATTTTCATTAGTTCTGTTGTCATGTGGGAAGACTTAAGGCCTACAATATAAGTAAAGTTACAAGAAAGCACAAAGATAAGTGGAAGCAAGGTCATATAAGATCATTATGAGAGTTTCATTTACTGTATTAAGTGTGATAGTGAAATTTTTCTAATGCAAGAAATGGCAGCTACAGTATATGATGAATCTTAAACAAAAGACTAAACCAAGCATATAATGGTTGTATGTTCCTCGTGTTCCACAATTCAAACAAAACTCCGTCCATTTTGTGATAAATCTGCGAAATATCGGAATTGCACATTAGATTAATTATTTTTATTTAGAGGATGGAGTATAGTTTATTAAGAGGTTTATGTAGCAGTGATGTAGGCGATACTACTAACAACACGACCTGTATTTACAATTTTAGCCTTTGTGGATCACCTGAAGATTAGCTGACCTAGATAGTTTTGGGATAGTTAAACTTCAGGATGGTTAAACTGGGGGGTGAACCTTCCGGTGAGCACTTGGAGGCTATTATTCTTGTGATCTTTAAAGACTAAAATTGCAGATGGTCTTGACTACATCACTGATAGGTAGTTATTTATTTTAGTGTAAGGTCGGAGGTGAAGGAGGAATGATGATACTAAATGTCAAGCCAGAGAAATGAATCACCTAAGGGCTGATTTTTTAATGGAATGAGTAGCAGTGAGAGGTATGTTTGGTATGGGATGACTGAGAGGGCCGAGGATGTGAATTGTTGAATGAGTGAAGAGAGGGAATGCTCCGATGTACTAACAAGACAGACAAAAAAGTGACTTGAGATGTGTTTATTGTACCATTATATTTATTTCAAAATTGCCAGACTTTAACTGTGCTTTGTTTTGTTTTTTAACTTTGGTCATTTATCCAGTTCTCACCTGGAGCGCCTCAATGGAAAACAATGCCTGAGGATAGGAAGCCAAAGAGGATATACAGTATACAGTATAGAGGTTAAGTAGCACTAAGTACATGTATTGGGTAGACAGAGACAACCTACATTATGTTTTTTTAAATGAAGCATTACCACAAGGAGGAAATAGCAGTAGGGGAAGGGGAGGGGGGAACATCTACCCAGTGAGAGTAACATGGTGGTGTTTGACTGCTCAGGGAGGAGCTGCCAAGGAAGGAGTGAGGCATCATTGATGTTAGGTGATCACTTATCATGAAATGTGTAATGGGGATGGATTTATACGCTGTCTGCAATGAAACATGTGTTGCATTTTGTAATTTTATGAGTATACCCCCTGTATACTGTATTTTACTTAATATTATTGTACACGGTGTGCTTAATATATGTTTGTTTCTGATGAGTGTGTTGTCTTAGAATCAAGATCTCTTTGATTTTCTTGTTTTGTATAACTGCACTGGCTGTCAGTTACCACCAAATATTGTACAGTCAGCCAGCCACATAACATACAGGTCCCTGATTACCGCTGGGTAGACCGAAATAAAAGTTAAAAAGAAACTTGTTAATATTTTCATACTGCTTCGGGATTAATCTTTGACCACTTACGTGTGAGGAAAGTTTGCTAACTACCACACTAGTTGCATCAATAAACTCATACTGTATAACATGGACTACTTATTATTGATCCTATCTTTATGTTACAGGATACTGTTGCAGTAAAATGCCAGCCAGTACTGTATCAACTGTGTATTAACTTTAACCAACATTTATTATTTTTTCAGGGTCATGAGATTATAATAGGTCCAAGAAAAATATATAATGTGGATTTTTTGTAAATTTTTATTTTTTCATTGAGGTTAATTATTGAATGTTCCCAAAATGTCCTCCGGTCATTCCGGAGCTCATGTGGTCATGGATAAGTTCTTTATGCCAGTCTTGAGTTGTTGTTTTCTGGAGGTTGTTAAATCCACATATTGCAGTACAATAAGCTCCGTCGCAAATTATTTTTTTTAAATAATGTTTGAACGTTGTGATTAATACTTGCATAACTTCACACAAGTACTGGGATAGTTATCAGTATCTAAATATAGTTGTTAAGTTAATATTTTTTTGCAATAATATTAAATTATTTCCTTTCAGTTTTTGTTACTCAATAAAAAATGAAACAAAGTTGTAAATAAAAGTCAAGTTTTATTTATATAATTCAGGCATTAAGAGACTGTACTGTATATATAGTGGTACACCTCTATTGTTCTGTACGACAAGTGTTTTGCATTTTGTTTAGTATAAGATATGGAAGCAATGTTATTTTACAGCAGCATTTGTACATTTCTTGGTTCATAAATGTAGACCATTTCTAAAAAAATAATTGTGTGCATTTTGTTCTGCTTCCTGAAAACAAGTAGATAGTACATGTGTGGGAGTGTTTCATGTTATCACAGGTTAACAGTTACACTAGTATTACTGAAATTTAACCCCTTCACTACGGATGTCACTTTAGATAATTTATTTTGCTACCACCACGTGATTTTATTCGACAGAGAAACCCTGTACACAAAGAGTTAAGTGATATGATAAGAAGGTTTGCGAGTCACTGTGGATGCCTCTAGACTGTATTTGCTAGTTAAGGATACGAGTCAATCTGGGGGAGAACGAGAGAAGCAATTTAGAGGCTTGAGAACGTGTTACTTTGCCATCGCCGCGTTTTCTGGCATTTTTAAGGTTTTTGCTCGTCTGCTTCTCCCCTGGACCACCTCATGTGATCAAGTATAATTATGTGGGTATAAATCCTTGTCGTCAATCGTCCCCGTTTCTTTCCACACACTTCTCGTCCATCTCTCTCCTCTCTTTCTCCTCCCATCCATGTGGCGACCATAACCCCCGGATCTACCTCACACAAGACTGAGAGCAATAAAGATAAGACACGAATAGTGCTGTCCTGAACTGTACCAATGGTTTAACATCTCCTGGGAAAAAGGCACCATTTTATATCAGTATCTGCTTGATACATATCCAAAAGAATTCATTCCAAGAGTCTCGAGAAGATAATCCTTCATTTTATGTGTTCTCTGAGCTTGGTCATCCTTATTACATTCCATTATCTCCAAACACTTGTAATCATTCATTAGAGATTTCTCATGGTGGAGGACACTAATCACCATCACCTTAGCGTGTATCTCCGTTGGTAGCACATACACCTCGCTAGAGAATCGCTGATGGTTGAATTCTTATCCACGGTGGATGATCGGGCTTCCTCATCCTTGTACAGTTGGGGTCAAAAGTTCGTTCTCTCCCAAACTGAGGCGGTATCGACCCCAAATGAGATAAAATAATACTCACACCAGATGATAGTCAGGGTAAGTCAGTTTAAAGACTCATTCCGTGACTCATTTTCACCACAGGGAGCAAACTTTTGTCCATAACTGTACACTAACACTTGTACTGGATGTCAACTTAATCAGGAGATCCACACTAGCCTAACCATTGTAGCATGAAGAACCTTTTGTAAATGGGGAAAAAATTTATATTTATGCATATACTGTATACAGTATTATATATTATTTCAATTTGTTTAATTGTATATTATTTTCATCAAGAATCTCACCACTGTTATCCACTTGTCATTCAAACATACGCTACACACAATATCCAAACGTTACAAGAATATATTTAGCTCTACATACATGCGAGGTCATATATGTTTGATACATATGGAAATCCAAGAGGAATTTCCTGTTTTTTTTTTGTACCATTCACTTGATACTTGAACTAATTATCTCAGAAGAGTTAGCCATTAACACTGTAGGTGTTGTTTTGCCCTAAGGGAGCCACTGCTCTCATTTACCAGTACTGTTTATTGAACACTCAAAGATGGCAACAGTTTTATACGTTTCTTTCATTATGTATTGTGAGAACACTATAAAAAGTTGTTTGTATTATTGTTGCACTATTTATGACTGCAATGAACCGAAGCACATACTGTAAGGTTTGATATAAATAGGTAACTTTCCTATGAATCAGCAGAAAGGATTTAGTAATGATTCTGACACATATTTGGTCATTTTGACAAAAAATGCACTTAAGTGACAATAATTTTCTAGTCTTTGTCTTGCCATTAATGACATAAATATACTGCACACAATATTATTTATACTGTAAGCACTTAACTATAATGTACATCTGCCACATCTGACTATCAGACTTAAGACTTCAACCCACAACTACCAGTAACCTCATTGTTCCCTCTCTATTTTTCACAATTACTGTGCTGAAAGGTCACAGGTAGGTGTAGTAGTCATCAGTGAACACATGTACTGGTGTAAAGACTATAACCTGTAGTGTGTGAAATGTTAACAATACAGTCTATAGTCTCTAAGGTAGACAAACAAGGCACTTATTATTGATACTATGAACACATTCCAGCACCACTCAGATACACATTTGGGGCAACTGAAGTAGGTACTATGACCCCCACTAGAGAAAATAAGATATGGTTTCAATATCATCCAGTCTTTGCCGTCTTCTGGTGAATATCTGTAGTAAGGAGTATAATGCCTCGAGAGAGTCGGTAAATGTTTCTGTATACACAATAGACTGACTAAATCTCCTTATTCCAGGTGAAGCGATTCTACTTGTACTGTTTACTCTACAACATACTCTACCACATCATGATATGCTCTTAAAAATCAGTTTAATATCATGGCAGACTCTGTTGGATCATTAAATACTGCCATGCATAAATTTTACATAAATACCCTGCGTAATATAAATAAATCAATGCCTCAGACTTACTCATAAACATAAACACAGTATGAATGAAAACACTTATGAAAGTTTGACATCTTAATCTAAATATGACCAGAATTAGGGCATCATATATCCCTACAGCTATTTGCACAAATTCCCATAAACTGTAAAAATGAATGACAGTGCGTAGTAGTAATGGTTAAGGTAACTCAAGTTGATCAGCTGTACGGCTCTCTCTTCTTGCTCTCGCCTTCTCTTGTACTTCCCTCAGTTTCTGCCGTATCCAGACTGTCTCCTTGTCTGGGTGGCAGCAGCTGTAGTAGAGAGTCAAGAAAAGAACCCCACCTGCAGTTCCTCCAAACATTACTCCAATGCCATAGGTATGGAAGTAGTTGTCAGGAGCACCAAAGTGCCAGATGATGGCAATGATTATGTGCTCCCCGAAGGTTATCACATAGTACAGTGTGATACGCAGGATCTGTTATTGAAGGAGAAAGGAAATACTTTACCAGTATAATAATGTTGACAGTTTTTAGTGTTTGCATTCTTATGTCTGCTAAAATACAACCCATGTGAACTACACAAAGAAATGTGAAATTGTAAGGGAAAAATCGGTTTATTGTGAACCAGCAGAAAAACATAAGATGTGGACTGATAGTTTTAATACTGTATAAATAGCAGTAACCCACATATACCTGGAGACTAGCAAGACTCTTTGTAATCTCTGTGTACCAATACAGTACATACATTGTTATGCTGGTAATAATGGTACTGTAACTGTACTGTAATGTTTAATCTGTATCCTTGCTCTGTTATATTGTATTATAATTATATAGCATTCTCTTTCAATCTTTAATTGCACACAGTATTTATTTCTACTAACTGCAATTAAGTCGAGGAAACAACTAATATCATTGTTTAACTCCCAGCAAAAACTGAAGCAGCATTTATGAAAAGAAAGAAAATGGATCACCACACGATTAAACATATTTTTTTCACCTCAAGATTAACCAGCCTAATGCTAATCTAACCTAACCCTCCCAGGGAGCATCATAGTGGTATATCTAAAGGCAAAATAAGCTGGGGTGTCTAGCCTTCAAGTGATCCAAGAAAATTTTCATATCCTCGACTGTATCGTTGTTTATATGGTTACCTGACGTCCCGGTGAAGTCGTGACGAAGGAGAACAGGTAAACTCCCCCAAAGGCAATGGAGTTCACAAGAGACATCTCGGCGACGTCAAAGTAGATCCAGAGTGTGTGCAGCATCCAGCGGACCAAGATAGGCACCCACAGCAAACCAAAGTGCACCACCCAGAATAAGGCATAGGCTACCACTCTGGAGGCTGCCGAAAAGGATCCCAGTCGTTACTAGTTCATTTAATTGCTTACATCTTTGAAAAATAACATTATTATTATGAATGAAGGAATTTTTTTTATGTACAGTACAGTATATTTCTCATGTGTACAGTATAGCTTACAGTACATACAAAAATGATACAGGTATATCAGGCATTCTGTATGAAGGAATATCTTGCTTTATTTATTATTTACAGTACATTATCAGGGTGGTTGTACTGAGAAAAGGGAATTTGAGTATGATACACATTTGAATAAACTGTAAATAGAGAAGTTTACACATTAAATATGAGCAGCAGACTAGTTCTAGGCAGGAGGCGGCCTTGGTCACTCCTGAGAGAGGCACAAAATTCCTTGCTGTCACTAATGGCTCTTTTCCTGGCAGTGTTCACAGTGCACTACCACGTGGTTGTACGCCCCATGCTCTCATACACCAAGAAAGGTTACTGTTTTCCTGTTCCTGTTTCATATTTATAATGTTTCCTTACACCTAATTTCTTCAAACCTTTGTTTTTGTTTTTTCCTTGTGCATTAATGTAACCATATTATTTCACAGTGACCGCCTCATTCACTTATTAAATAATCACATCAAGAAATATTCACCAGATATTTCCAGCACTGATCTTTGATGTTTATCTCTTAAAAGGTGAGCAAAAGGTCAGCAACTGAATTGTCATCATTCTGTATGTGATAATCATCACTGAATTTACAGAAGGGAAGCACTTTCCAACACCTCTGTAGACTAGAGGCTGCAGTGCTATAGTTAGGAACAACAGATAAATGTTATAAATAGGATCATGAAACTTTAATCACAGTAATGCAATTCTGGTTATACTTACTGATAGCCAACAGTTGCCAACAGTATATGGTGACCTCAGCAGTCCAGGATAGCACCCCTTTATTATTCTCCCAGGTGTCTTTGGTAGAAGGGGAGTCTGCATCCTGAGTTTTCTTGCCCTGGGAGTTGGCCAGGTGCCATGCCAACTTGTTGCATGACATGTAGTGTACAACACCCAGTGTCATGGTGCATGACAATTTGGCTATTACTGACCCAAATCTCACAATCTCAGGATCAGGCTTACCCTCTGTTAGAAATATTGGTAACAATGAGGTAATAATCATATCCAACTCCTACACCTATGACCTTAACCAGAATGTTCAGAGAGAGAGAGGGAGTGTGTTGGGCACCCAAGAGATGGTGAGGAGGTTGTAAATATTTTGTATTTATTCAATTTATTGTTATCTGGTGGTTTCACTTTCTTCAGAACATGAAATGTATAAATGAGCTAACACTAAAGAAAGTACAGTATAAACTTCACAGAAATGTAAAGAAAATGAGATTTCCATTTTATTAGAACGGGGTCCCTGACTTACGAGCGTCCAACTTACGGACGCCCGCCAATATGAACGAGGTTAAACTTGAAATTGACAAAACTTTATATACCCGGCGACTTATTTTTACTTAATTTACTGTATTTTGTCATTCTATTTCTTCTTTTCTCTTAAATTAAGTGATTTTAGATGTACAGTATATAAGGACTTAAGCTATGATATAGTGGGATTTTAAACATTGTTCTGTAAGTACGGTAAGCACATAACATGTGTTCCGACTTATGTACAAATCCAACTTAAGAACGTCCTCAGGAAAGGAACCCTTTCGTGACCTGGGGAACCCCACTGTAAAATATGTTGTTTCCAGCACACTGAACCATCTCAATTAAACCTCAAAATTTTTCAGGTAACTTCCACCTTAAAGCTTACACTCTTAATGAACAAGTGTCATCATCATTACCATTTTACAGCCATTTTCCACACTTACACGAGTTAGACAAGATTACGTGATAGTTTGGTGTCTGATTTGCCACTAGGGGGATTTTGAGCAAATTTTACGGCTGGATGCCCTTCCCATTGCCATTCAACTTCTACAGATTGTCATCATCAACAAGGAGGTTTTATTGGTCAGTGCCAGTATGATGTCTACCAGAAGTACTGTACTCATATGGTCTCTACTCATAAGCCTCTACAAGTTCCAGGAAGATGTCTAACCAGTATGGTGTGTAATATAGCAATGCAATCCTACCAGGAATCATGGCCCACATGCCAGGAGGTGTCTCAAGGAGCTGAGCCAGGTTGAGTACCACAATGGGAGCATCCTCAAGGAAGATGATCACCAGCCTCAGAAGGGCAACCTCAGCATTCTCCACCAGGTAGTTCTCGAAGTTCTTACGCTCCTGTGCCAAGTTGTGGTTGTGCCAGTTCTGACGTGCTCGTCGACCATAGATCCATGCATCCATGTATCTAGAAAATGAAATGTGTACTGAACCTCTATATATTTTATATCCATGTGTCATTTAACAGAAAAAAACATACCATACCTCAGGATTAATTTAATCAAGAATGAAATAAGCAAGACCTACCTCACTGATGATGGGTAGGAAGTAAGAGGCAAGACTTACCTCAGGATGGGGCTAATAGGGAAGAAGAGGACCCGGATGATCCAGACTGATGGCCTCCTGATGGGAAGTATCTCATGGGCCCTCAGGTACCTGGAATATGTATAGCAGTTGTAACACTGTTGTTCTTCCTCCCTTTGTAGACATACAACACCTTCACATAAATGAATCAATCTATTGTTCCCATTTATCTCAACTATTCAAGAACTCATGTCCACATAGTATACTTGCAGTTATAAAGTACACTTATACTCACAAACTATACTTATACTACAAATAATGCTTTAACTCTCAAAGTATATTTATAGCCATAAAGTATTATTAAGTAACCAGAGACAAGCCAGAGGAAAGTGAGACAGACCACTGCAGAGACTTGTAGCCAGCGTAGAGGTTGGGTAGGAGGATACAGAAGAAGATGAACCAAGCGGACCTGGGGCGGCCAGCGTCGAAGTGGGCCGCACACACCCACAGGTCCAGGCACAGGTCAGCCACGTAGAAGGTCACGGAGAACCATATTACCAGCTGAAACACGAGGTCAACTTAATGACTGGCACAAAAATTGGAGAATGACGGAATAAAATTAGGAGTTGCATGATGACCTCTGAGTGAAGGGTGTGAAGAAGATAGAATTGACAAATATTGTACAATGTTAGTTAAAGGAAATCTGTGTTTAATATAACATAAGGGTGGACATGCACATAAAAGATATAACAAAGTGAGGGAGTGATATGTGAAAGTATAGAATTAACACATGGAAGGTTGTATGTGTAATGGAACTTGGGAGTCGGGTGGATCCTGAGGGGGGGTCTATAGTGAAGGCCTTTATTCACTCTTAGCCATCTTATGAAGAGGAGAAACTGTGTTTTTTATACAGAAATTTACCTTTACTA
The DNA here is from genome assembly GCF_018991925.1 of Homarus americanus. NCBI lineage: Eukaryota > Metazoa > Arthropoda > Malacostraca > Decapoda > Nephropidae > Homarus > Homarus americanus. The sequence continues at coordinate 1,199,697 of NW_024713650.1, read as the reverse complement.
TTTTATATCACTTGACACAAGCTATAGGGCACCATTGTGACTACCATATGTTATGAGAGGAAAACCGTCAAATAACAGAAATTATAAACCAGTAGCCGATCAGTGACGAAGAGGATAAAGTAAAGAGTTAATTAAGTGATTCTGGGAGCAGGGAACAAGAGCAGACAAAGGTGACCACCAGTAGGTGAGGTCTGGGTCTCAAGGTTGTGAGTTTAATTCCTCCCATACTTGTGCATTCGGTAAGGTTACAAGTTACTTTTGAAGACATTCTGTCTACCAAATTTGCGCTATACCTTGAATGAAATAGAAACGGCATAGTTCCCCATTAAAAGGAAAAAAATAATATTCGAATTTTTGATAATCTGAGTGCATGAATATGAGGGTTACCATCTGGTAGTGAACGTATTAAATATTATCCTGGTGAAGGTTATTTCCATCTTAAATTTCTTGTTACTATAGATCCCCATAAGTGACGTTACTTCCTCCACACTTGAATACATAGTTGATGGGATGACAACAATGAGTTCAAAACATTACAAAAGTCACATGGAGCAGTGCATTACAATGAAACTCCCAGAGATAATTAGAAAAAAAAATATTAATATCCAGTCAGCTGTGATTGACAGATACTTTGACAAATTACTCTGACATAAATAATCCCATGGATGTGTTAAGTGAATATCATCACCGGACATGTTAACGTCAGCAGAAGTTACATCATCACCGTGTGAAAATTACTAAAGACAGGATTTTAGTGATGTGAAAAGTAATGGTTTACAATCAGGCAACATCTGGCTGGGTAGAAGGTGTCTGGGGCCAACAACGTGATCTTTACTCCCAGTGAGGGTGAGTAAAATTTGTCGGGAGGATCCAGGAATGGGAAAGGAGCTCAAGAAGTTGCGAGTCGGGGAAGAGGCCGAGCACAGTGAGCCCACCCAGCTGGGGGGGGGTCGCTGTAAGCCTCCCCCTCTACGATTTTTTTAAACACCAATACCACGGGATTTTCAAGCAGTGTGCACTTGGTATGAGGAGATATTATAAGGTTAATAGTAATTACTTTTTACTATACAAAAATGCCTGAGTACAATACTGCATTAAAGAGAAAGTATTGGAAATTTCTGGTGAAAAGAGGGGTCCGGATCCTCAGGACCTCATGGATCTGCCCTTGTTGCCTCGTTACTGTACTTAAATTCCCACCATCCTTGGAGGAGTCACTGAATGTATCTATTATCTAACGTATTTTAAAGACTATAAAGTGGACGTACTTATAATTATATTTAGATTTTTTAACTTAAATTTTACAAACAGCTAATTACTTTATCCTCTTTGTCACTGATCAGTCTGTTAGCAGCTTGGTCGGTCGGTCATGTCTGCTAGGCACTGTTGGCAAGTACTGGGCATCAGCAGAGTATTAGATCCAAATTGTCGACACTCAAGGTTCATAATACACCTGACCTTGATAGAGTGTGTCCCAGAGTGTTAAGAGAGTTGTGCAATGACCGTGTAGAGACCTTAAAAGCTCACACGGTGCCATCACAATTCATAACTCACAACACTGACAGGTTTTCCAAGTGTTCACAACCCTCACTCTAAAAATGTTAGCTCCAAGTGTTCTCAACTTGTGGCGTCTCTGAATTTCATCCTCCGGGTAAGTTTTTGTTTTAGTTCAGAACAAAAGACAGATAAACAGATGTTGGGTATTGTTTATGAACGGTTTGTTTAATCAGTATCAAGACATGTTTTTCACTTCCACAGCCGCCGGGCAGTCAACCACACACTACTGATCTGCTGTTTGAGAAGATCATTGGTGAGCTTACGAAAATGGATCCTAATGGCAGTGTGGATACAGCAAACTGTATAGTGAGTATTGAACTCTGTCACTTGTATTTCCCAGCTGTTAAATTTTGGTACCCATTCACAGCTGGGTAGACTTGGGGTGCTCCTAGAGTGAACCAGCGACCACTAGTAAATAGGAAGCGAGCTCTATCTTCAGCCGACTGGTGCCTGACCTCACCAGAACGCCTCCTAGATGTCGTATTCCAACACTGGTCATCTTACGCCAGGTGGGAATACATCATGGTGGTGTAGGTGAGGTGGACGTCGACCCACTCCCCGTCCCCACTCCGCGTCGAGCCTCACTTCATGTACGATGATAGTCAGTGTTGGAATATGACCTCCAGCAAGGTTGTGCCCGCGGTGTGTTAATGCCATCAAATCACTGTCAAGAAGACTACAGCAGTTTTGACACCGATTTATAAGCTGTTGGGGGGGGGGGGGATGTCACACCACCCTCAGTATCTCCAAGTGAACATATTGCTTTAATGTATAACTTTAATTGCCACTAACTGGATTAGGTCATATACGCTGGACATCAAGAATTAGAAGTTAAGAGAAATACATCTATCTGGCTGGTCGAATGAATAAAACTAATCTGAAATTAATAGCCATTGCGACTCTACCACACAAGCGAGTTATTTTAAACATAGTTACAATCAGTGAACATCCAAACAAAGGTCAGGTCCAGCAGGAGGGCCCAGCAGGCTATAATATTGGCAAGAGGCATTTTTCTGTCATACATTATAAGAGAGAGAGACTAAGACAGAGAAGATGCATCATTAGCTGACAACGACGTCACTTCCATGGCCCAACACACAGCTCACAGGAAACCGTAATATTACCAGTTTGTTTAATTTATTCATCCACCAAAAAGTCGTCACAGCTGATGTACTACTCTTTGTTTACATAACTTGTTCAGGTGACTCAAGGTAACTTCGGTATGCTGTTGACCACTTGAAGAGAGAACAGTGAGCCAAATGATATAAATATAACATGATGTGTAGTGAGGGGGTGGAGGGGTCCTCTTAAAGTGTAATCATCGTACTCGGGCATGTCTTATTACACCATATCGCCTCACCATAAAGCCAGGAGACTCGTACACTTTATCATCGTAACAGGAGATGTGAGAATACATTTAAATAACTTACTTAAACTGTGGTATGAGAAGTTATGCGCATCGTATCATAAAAAAGGTAAAGTGAAAGTACATTATGTAGCTTAAACGAAGACAAAACAAGATATAATTAGTGGCGTACTTTAGGGAGTTCCAGAAGTTGAGACGGGGAGGATAACACAATTACCATAATTCTATAAAGTAAGACATTTAAAAACACGCAGTGAGAAACGTTGTACGAGTGAGATAAGGATGAATGAGAATCTGTGTACGCCTCCCCACTAACTATATCACCCCTCTCACTATCTACGTCACCCCTCACCACTCACCCCTCACCACCCACACACCCCTCACCACCCACATCACCCCCTCACCACCACATCACCCTCACCACCCACATCACACCACCCACATCACCCATCACCCCACCACTCACATCACCCCCTCACCACTCACATCACCCCCTCACCACTCACCTCATGCCTAATAGTAAACCTAGGCAAAGTCTTCTCTTCAGGTACCAGGCTCTCGATGGAATCACTCATCATGTGTTTTTCTGGGACATATTTATCTCAAACATTTCCCTTTATTGTCATTTATCACATTTTTTCTTCTTCTTTCACTACATGTTCTTCGTTTTTAACACTCGGCTTAATTTGACTCTACACACTGGGAATTTAAATGGTTCCCGGATTTGTTTTTTTCTTTTCGACGTCTTGAAATTGCGTTAGGTATTAGAAATGTCTTGTTATTTGTCTGGTTCTTGGGGTTATATTGTATTGTTTTATCACTCGTGTTGGTGTTATTGTTGTTGGCATTCTTGACGGTGACGTAAATTCCACGCACGGTGATTGGTGAAGCGTGAGTGGTAGAGGGAGTAAATAGTGGGTTGTGTTAGTCAGTCAGCAGTGAGACCCCACACACACTCTCTCTCTCTCTCTTATCTCTGTCAGTAAACGTTCTCAAAGACTCTATGTTTACTCCTCCAGTGATGAATGATAGTACTGTTCTCATTCTTCTCATCTCCAACCATGTCTTGTGAGGTTAGATTACCACCAGGCACTACGGTACTACCATTCACATACAAACACGTATTACACACACACACATACACACACACACACACATAAGCGCACCGCACCACCGCCGCACCGACACCGACACTGAGGTGACTGAGGTAGACTGTTGAGTGTTGACAAGCTAGGCTAGTCCAGGCAGTGAGCGCCGTCATGCACGCACCCCCACAGTCTCACCTTCACACTTTCCCCAGCCCCCGCCTCCACCACCACTTTACCAACCATCGTATCTTACTCAACACCACCACCATCACCACTATACCTTCATCCTCACACCCTTAGGCATCATCATCACCACCATTATCACCACCATCAACACCATCCTCACACCCTTATCACCACCACCACTGCCTTTAACACTTGTAAACAAACGATGTTAGGCTCCCGGAACAGTGACATATGTTAAGCCCGGCCCCGACACAGTAACAGTTAAGGGGTCAAAGCAAGGACTGGTTATTGGTGCGGTACTGTGTTATGTGTGAATGTGTCCCCCTCCACACACCATCAAAAACCTTAACATTTTATACTCGTTTAAGTTCAGTCGTTGAAAGTTGCCAGGATTAGATTTTTGTTTATAGTTTACACTCATGCATAAACACACTGTAAACACCCTCCCCACCCCCCACACACTCACACACCCACCGACCCACACACACTCACACACCCACCGACCCACACACACACCCACCCACCCACCGACCCACACACACACCCTCCCACCGACCCACACTCTCACACACCCACCGACCCACACACACACAAGTTCCAGAAAGCGGGATAATGTTGACTCAGAGCTTCTTGCAAGACCTCTGAAAGCATACAAGCATAAGGAGTAACAGGAAGGGAGGGAAGGAGAGGTGTAGACGCTGTTGCTCCATCACGCTGGAAATCCCGCTACGTGGAGGTCCCGACTCAGCGCCCCTCCCAGGCTAGCGGTGACCCTGACTAGTTTGGGGTATTAACATAACACACTGACCGGATGCCTGACTGATTGAGTGGTAGATAAGGTGACTGGAGAGATACCTGTTTGAGCATGACATCGAGGTTGAAATGCCTTTAATATCACATGTATATTGTTTGTGTGTGTGTCGCATTACGTGTCTCTTTTGTTTTGGTACATATATGTGTTGTTTGATGTAGTTGTCTTACTTGGTACGAGTGTATGTGGAAGTATACTCTCTCTCTCTCTCTCTCACCTTGTTGTAGTATATCACCTCATCATCTGGGTACACACCTCAAGGTCAACCTAAGCTCTCACTCATCAACGCCTCCCGCATACAGATTTACCAGTGCGTATTTTAGAACTTTTTTATATTAATTATTTATATTACTACTTTAAGTAACATCATCGCCAGAGTAAACAAAGGGATAGTAAATAGTAACAGATCGTCTTGTAGTTGAGGTTTCTAAATACTCTGGTAACCTAATTATGAGATCACTACATGACGTCACGGCTGAGCTGCCCATGAGGAAGAAATGTTGGCTGTGTTACGCCGTTTCTTAATTTACTTAAATATCCAGGTTCTAGGCGTAACCAAACAAAAAGTGAAGTAAATTAAAAGAGAATAAAAAATAAAGTAAACCTTTAAGAATTTAATTGATTAAATATTAACACAATAAAGAGCCTCGTAGGCTGTCACAACAAATTGATTCACCATCGAAACTTTTAAGACAAATGATACTAAACATCGAAACATCAAAAGAATAAAAATAAAGCATTGGATTATGTTAACACTACATAAACATATAAAAACTATCACTGAAATTAACTAACGTGAAACAACACTGAATTACTTGAATACAACTAAGCAAATACTGATGGACACAAACAGAGACATAAATAGGTACTCACATAGATATACCACATTGGTGGCGACAGGAACAACACAAATAAATTAAGTATAAGTAACAAGTGACACTCAAAGGATGTGGACTGTATGACAAGAGGACTGAACTAACTCAAGTCAGTTGGTGGGTCCTATATATAAGGTCGGCTCCCGCCACGCGACCCGCCGGTGGGTCGTTTAACGATGCAGATGGTCGTTAGAGAACAAAGAATGCTGGTTACAATACAAAATAAAGAAATAAGATGGGCTTGAACAAATAATGACAGTTAAAACCTTAACAGCACAGGGTAAGGTGACTAGAATATATAATAGTAAATTTAACACATCATTACAGGAATAATATGGAACATGGGAGCATGTTATATATAAAAAAATAGAAAAAAGTTCGACACGGTCGTAACAGCTGCTAAATAACAAAGTTCACTAAACGGAACTAATGAATCACCGCCGCTTGTACAAATGACTAATAATGTCTCAGCTAGGAAGGAGGCGGTCAAGGGAGCTTAGCTAAGTTTAAATGATAAATCCCACGTTTTTTCATCTGTGCGAAAGAATATTAACGTGTAAACTTCTCATTATTCCATTCAGGGATTTGAATGACTCATACAAATACGTGTAGTTGTCTGGCTCAAGTTTTCTGTATTATTATGTAACTCAATCAAAAATGTACTTCAATTTTTACCTTAATAACCACCCGATGAAATAAATTAGGCCGGGGGGGGGTGATGATCTCCTCGAGTGATGCATTTGTGTACATCTGATATAGGCATCGACTCTCACCCTTGAGGTCTGAAGTGTAGAGTCAGTAACCCTTGGAGGACAACCCGCACCTACTAACAATTGACTTATGATGGAGGGAATGAATTTATTGAGTTTTGATGTGTTTGTTGTTGTTTGACTGTGACGTTTGTGTAGTGGGTAAAATTAAGTGTGTATGGAATGGCGGGAGTTGAGAGAGATGTAGCAATTTTATTGTTATATTTGGTGGAAATTGGTGTATTAAAAAACACTTGAGCACTTAACCCCTTGAATACTATGCTTTAACCCTTTGAGAATATTATCTACCCCTTTAACACGATGACTTAACCCCTTGAATACTATGCTTTAACCCTTTGAGAATATTATCTACCCCTTTAACACGATGACTTAACCCCTTAAATACTATGCTTCGGGTTGAAGATGATGACGTCAAGTTATGGTCGTGTGGTACGCGCCGTCTGACCATCGTAAACACTGTCAATTACTTTGTGGAATCGAACCCTTAAATCTGAGCCTCCTCGGTGAATCGTTGGCCAAGGACCTGATAAAGTGTCTCAGTGACCTTTATATATTCTTACTTTTATTTAATCACTGTTATTTATCTTGATATTATTGTTAATTTCCTGGGTTCATCTTAGGTCTAAAGCTCGTTATGTGTCCAGCGACGTGACCTGATCCTGCCAGACTGTTCTTCACAATTCTTATAAACATCAGTATTCACAATTGTTATTATAACCTACCCTAACCTAAACTAGCCTAACCTAACGTAACCTAACCTAACCTAACCTAACCTAACCTAACCTAGTCAATATTAAAGTAAATAGACAAGACCTCAGCATGCAGGAAGCCCTTGATCTGGTCTCCAGAGAGTGTGATTCACTTGGTTTCCTTCTTTCAACTGCGAAAACAAAAGCCATGTGGCACGGTCGTGTTGTACCTCCACCCCTTTTCTTATCAGAAACGCCCTTGGACTGGGTTAATGAGACAAAATACCTGGGTGTGTATGTAACTCGCACACGTTGTCAGATCCCTGAAGTCCGCTATCTTCGAGACATATGTTTTCGGCGTCTCGCTCCCCTCTCTACCATGTGCAGGGGTTCCCTTGGTGCCAGCATCCCTGTACTTCTCACCATGTACAAGTCTTTTGTCCGTTCCTGTGTCGACTACGCCGCCCCTGCCCTCGTCAACATTAGTCGGACTGCTGTCAACCGTCTCGAAGTTATCCAGAGGAAAGCTGCTCGTATCATCCTTGGGGCTCCTCAGTGGACACGCTCTACTTCTCTATATAACGAACTTGGTCTTTCCCCCTTACAGGATCGTGTCCAGGAGTTTTACCTAAAAACTGCCGTTTCCATTCTACGGGATCCTAGGGGCAACTATGTCCAAACCAACTTGACTACTGCTGTTCGAGACCGACCTCCATCTAGAAGACAGTGGCGAGGGTCACTCATCCGAGCCCTTCAGGAACACGACCTCCTGCCTGATATTGTTGTCACCCCTGCTGTTGGTTCGTCTCCTTCTCCCTGGCTGGATTTTCAACCTGAAGTGATTGCCCTCGGTGGACCGCTCCCGAAATCCCAGGTGAACCCTGTTATTCTCTGCAAATACCACCTCTCCAGGATCGCTCACTGGTCCCCAGGTAGGGTCGTCCTCTACACTGATGGTTCTGTTGACCCCGCTACAGGTAGGGCCGGGGCTGGTGTCTACATCTCCCGTCCTCATGCCCCTGAGCCTATCAAACTGTCTCTCAGAGTTTCTGACGGGGCATCCTCCACTCAGGCTGAACTAATAGCCCTCCTTGCTGCCCTTCTCGCTGAGGAAGAAGCAGATGGTTTCTGCCCCTTGCTTGTCTGCTGCGATTCCAGGTCTGCTCTCGACGGGATCGGATTTGGATCTGGGGAAAATAAGGACCTCATCCTCCGAATACGAGGGTTAACATCCACACTTCAGGATGCAGGCCGCCCTGTGACATTCCTATGGATACCCAGTCATGTCGGTATCTTGGGGAATGAGGCAGCAGATGACCTTGCCAAGACTGGCTGCAACAAGGCCACACCTGACTACGTTGTTCCTCGAACACTCTTACAGATTAGGACCCAAATCCGCCGCAAACAGAGAGAAGCTCGGGAAGCAGCCATCCCCCTGGACTCCCCGCCCACATGGTACGATGTCCTCCGTAAACTTCCTGACCTCGTACGTCTACGGGAAAGGGTCGCGGAAGGGGGACGTGATTGCTGCCCGTATCATCATTGGGTATGACTTTGCTTGGGAGATTGGTATCCCCGCATCCCCTGAGCAACGCTCTTGTGCGTTATGCAGAAGACCCGACAGCAGCACCCTTATCCACTACCTCCTAAGATGTCCCCACACACAACGCTTCCGTGACGCCTGCTGGACCACGACCCCCTGACGGAGACACGATGATCCTTCCCATACCGGCCAGATATTTTGTAAATAATATTGATTATGTGTTAAAGGAACATCCTTCCTTCCTTAGGCTTTAGTAAGCCCCTTTATAATATTTATACTGTATATACTTTTCACACTTGCCAGATGATTCTGGTGTCATTGTACAGGGGTACCTAGTGACAGCACTAGGATCCCGCTTCCTCTATCAAGGAATAAACAATTGAAATTGAATTGAATTGAATAGACAAGTGGCTTTGCTGTATATCTTCCTCTTGATCTGTGTAGTGCTTGTCCAGTTGTCTTTCGAAGGCCAACAGATATGGACACGTCATCACCAAACAAAAGTGACAATAGCCGCTATGTGTTGTAACAAGCAGCATTGTTCTTTGTGGTATATAATACATGAACCATCTTAAACGAGTGAAGCGTGTCTCCCTGTGTCCTGCGGTACACTCTTGGTGGTCCCTTAACTCTCTCTCTCACAGTCTTCGGGCATCAGTTTATTTTTCCATCTCTGAACACATCCATCACGCGGCGGGTCATTCTTCCTGCTCGGGTACCTTACTGTATTAGCTCACTGTACTCTTAAGACGGGTACCTTACTGTATTAGCTCACTGTACTCTTAAGACGGGTACCTTACTGTATTAGCTCACTGTACTCTTAAGACGGGTGCCTTACTGTATTAGCTCACTGTACTCTTAAGACGGGTACCTTACTGTATTAGCTCACTGTACTCTTAAGACGGGTGCCTTACTGTATTAGCTCACTGTACTCTTAGGGACGAAGCAGAGATCTATATAGTCATCTTAAGTTGTCTTTATATGTAAGTGAACCGTCTCAGTTCTCTCTGTAAAGTTGACCGTTCGTAAACATGATCTCCAAACAATAATATACCATCCCTGTCTTCTTACACACAATTCTCTTATCTTCACTCCTCATAAAACACTTACAATAGTTTCTTCTTCGTGTCCTGTCAGTAGCTATCAACTTACACTTGTCTGGGTGGAAGAGGAGGAGTCACGCCCCTGAACATTTCTCAAGTACTGTATCATGAACAGGACCGACCTATACACACTCCCCTTGTAGGATGCCACTCAACACTTCAGGTGGCAAGACTGGCCAGAACATAATATGGGATTATCTAACGAGACCCTTGATAGCCCGCTGTTTGGTCCACCTTTTAAATTGTAGTGAGGAAGTTATCTTAAGACGCCGTCAGGGTGGCAGGACGACCATACAATAACAGTACAATATATATATATTTGGAAGGTAGATATTTTGTTTATCTCTTTTCTTCTACATAGATTCATACCACTTGTAATATTCAGCCGATGAACTGATAAATAGAAGAAGAAAAAATAAGTTTGACGGTGGCTCTCGAACGATAACTCCAGGTGGTGGTATAAAACACTTAGAGAAACATATAGTCACGATCTTCCCTACACCTCACCTCGTTCCAGGCCGTAAACATACAGCTGGGTCGCCTTGTGTGTTCTCCCTCCTCCTCTTCCTCTTCCTCAGTCAGATCTTGGTGAATAGGCGTGTCTCTTTTTGCCTCCTGTGATGTCGGAACACCCACGAAGGCCACACGCTTACTGGGCCGAGGTTTCATGATTTTAGGTGTGGTGGTGGTGATGTGGTAGTGGTAGGCTGCAGAGCTAGTAGTGCTGGGGGTGGTGGGGTGGTGGTGGTGGAGACTTCTATCTCAACCTACAGAAAAAAGCGGGAACAACAACAATTAAAAATTCTCGCATATATTCAATAGTTTATCAAAATGGAATATGGATAGCTATCCCGAGGTCTCCTGGTCTTGTAACAATGTCATGAGTTGGTGAGTGTTTCCCGCCAAGCTTATTATCACTAGTTTTAGGTTACATGTGTCTGTATGTGGGTGCCTGTGTCAGTCTGTCAACCGATGGCTTGATTTTTTTATAAGACAATAAAAAGTACAGTATCTTGGAATATGCCTCTCAAGTTCCGGTTTGTTGTGTTTACAGAGTAAAACATTCATAACTTAGGATAACCAAAATCAAGGGTTGTTTTTAAAACATGTATGACACCACTGGGCGGATAAAGGTTAGGGAAGAAGGCAAGTTAAGGGGAAATAATGTAATACTACGCCTATTGTAAACATCTGCAAATTAATGATTGCCGCCTCCTCTGAGATTGTCTTAGTTAATGTTATGTATTTAGGAGCATAATGATATCAAAGGTTAACATGACTCAGAATATGAAAATTACAGACAGGAGCCAAGGAACTTAATTGTTTGTGTACTTACAATAAAGGGAGAGGCGCGCAGATGTGGCAGCGGTGACAGCTGTATACACTGTGGCTGTACGGTATATTGTGTCAGACCTTCTTATTTATCCAGTCATCTCATACAAAGTGTACTTCCTGCCTGTGTTACACTTCTGTTTTTCCATGTTAAATTGTCATTTTACACTTTTATGCCCAAATCACACATTTAGTAGAATTCTAATACATTGATATATTTAAGGCCACTTAAGAGTATTAAACTTTTACCAGTTTGTTACGTTTGTGGCAAATTTGTTACCTAGATAGATTAGTGAAGAGGTCGAGTTGATATGGCAAAGGTGTTTTACGTGTGGAGATTAAAGATACACTTGAACTTGCAGTTACGTTAGCAAGAATCTACTTTATGTCTTAGATGTAGCTAAATTAGGGATAAGCTGCCTTAATGGTAGAGAGTTCAGTAAAGTATCTTGAAAATAGCGTAGTTAGCAAGGAAACTGCTTGGCACAATAATTATGCTTGCCTAAAGGTTGTCTTCATGTAATGTTTGCAAAAAGCAGCTTTAAGTTGTTAGATTGGCGAGAAACTGTGTGCAGTGTGTGTGCGTGGGTCAACTATAACACTAGTGTGTCCCACAGTGAATGGTTCAAGGGCGTCACGGGTAATTACTGCAACACACTGTCATGTTGAGGCACATCCTGGGTGGGTGCCACTCCTCTCTGCCTGGCTAACGTAGCCTCATTTCTCTGCGAGGTATTCACCTCACAGCACGCCCACCTTACCACTATTATTTCTTTATTATAATCACTTTAAATTAAATTCCAATTCGTTACTATAAAGTTTTCTATCCTTACACTCACGAGGAAAACCAATCAGCATTCGTTTCTCAGCTGTCAAGCTGTCACTGTCAGGTTCTCACAATAGCAAGTCCTTCAGTTACGTGCCCCTCACAATTTCTGTGGTAGTTTATGTTCTGCTTCCCTTCACCAGGGAGTATTTCGGCGAGTGTGGAGACTGAGGGAGCGAGGCAGGGTAAATGAACGCCAGGTATACAGCTCACTGAAAAGATAAACGAGGCGCTGATAGTGTGTCGGTCACTGAAGGTACACTATTTCGATTTTCTTCGCTCACGGTCACTTGTTTTGTTGTTGTCTTCTATAGGAAATGTCGATAAATAGAAAGCAATAATCATATATATGAATATTCTATGAAAATTAGATGTGGTGTTCAGAGCCAGGGGGAGAATAGTTACGAAGACGCTGAATTTCTTGGGGTTTGGTCAGTTTGTGTAGCATGTCAAAACTTATTGGAACCAAACGAAGTGTGCAAGATCCTTGTGCCGCCATGTACAACAGGGAAAGAGATAAGATAAAGGTGTTCAGTTGTCGTTGAGTGAGGTGAAATAACCAACAGGGGGGGACTGTTCCCAGTAGAATAATTAACCAATACTCTCAGGGGCGGATCCAGGAATATTAAAAAGGGGGGTCTTAGAAGTTTGGGTGGGGGAGCATGGCGAGCACAGCGAACCCACCCTGTTGGGGAGTTGTTCTTTTTTTTGGGGGGGGGGGCATGTATGCCCCCGCCAGAAGATTTTTTTAAATGTGACCAATATGAGGGGTATTTTGAGGCCATAAGCATGCGCACTTCTTTCAAGACCAGACTTGACCAACACTGAAGCAAGTTCAGGTACATTCAGGAGCCGGTGCATGCCCAGTACATGTCAACAGTGCGTAACACAGACGTGACCGATCACTCAAGAGGCTAACGAGCCTATCAGTGGTGAAGAGGATAAAAATGAAAGTAAAAAGATATTAGGGGATTTTCTGAGTTCAATAGCACTCTTTGGACTGAGAGAAGACCAGATAGCTAAGCTGGAAGTTATCCAAAATAATGCCCTCAGGACCATGCTCGGAGCACCCATGTGGACCAGAATTTGCAATTTGCAAATGGAAACTGAATTACCACCACTGGCAGTACGAGTCAAGCAGGTGACAGCCGGTCTCCTCGCCAAAATCTGGAGATCAGATAAGCCCACAGCTGTCAAAACACGAATCAGTGCCTCCCTCCACCTCGACCACAGAGTGCGAGGGGCCACCTGGTCACACGAGGCAAGCGAGGTCATCGGGCTCCTGCAAGCAGAAACACTCGTTAAGAACAACCAAGACATACGAGACAAGGACTATGCAGTTCCAGCACCATGGAGCCCTCCACCAGCCACATTCAAAATTACCGAACTAGGTGATAGCAAAGCCAACCTCCAGAAGTAGGACCTCAAAGGAATAACTCAGGAAGCCATAGCCACCGAGACACCGGCTGATGCAGCATCATACTTCACAGACGGCTCGGTGGACCCAAAACATCATAGATCCGGAGCGGTCTTCTACACCCAAGGTCAGACCCTCCTATGGAGACTTTCTAATGACTGCTCCACCCGACAAACAGAGTTGGTAGCAATCTCAAAGGCCCTACAACACGCTGCGACACAACACAACAAGCCCATCATAATTCACACGGACTCGAAAACGGCCATGCAGGCGCTGCAACACAGTCAACCAAGAGACAACGTCCACATCATAACCTCGATCATCACACAGCTACAGGACTTCCAAAGACAAAATCACCCAGTCGTCTTACACTGGATTCCCAGTCATGTAGGGATCGGGGGAAACGACGTGGCAGACGAAGCAGCCAAGGCAGCCACACGTTCTAGAAGCGTACACATTCAAGTTCCAGCAAGCGTGCAACAGATCAAGAATCACCTCAGAAAGACTACCATGCTCCACATCCAAAAGAGCTTCCTTCACGCATTCAACGCTGGTTCCCAATCAGCCAAATGGTACCTGGTGGCTACAAAAGGGGAACCACCTTTCACGGACAAGAAAACACCAAGACAAACCCAAGTTAGCCTTCATCGACTACGACTAGGGTACAAGTGCACTTGGCGGACGATCGGAAATGACGTCAGGGAATGCACCTACTGTCAGGAGCCAGCAGCCAACCCACTGGAACACTATCTCCTCGACTGCGAAGTCACACAGAGTCTCCGAAACAAAATTCGAAACTTCCAAGAAGCACACACAACACCAGCGGCCACTCTAACCCGAAAGGCCCAAACAAACCACATTCACCACCTTCTACGGGTCACCACACGATACCCACCACCCAGATAGCTCAGGAAGTATCCTCCCCCAGCAGGTGCGGACCCCAGATCAGGGGGCGCGCCACTCCGAAACTGACCACGTCCAAGAGTGGGGGTTGGTGGTAAGCGTTCACTGATCGAGGGTCTGCTTACACTTGCAACCTGGAGTATCCTTTCATATCTGCAGGTAGGACAACCTCCAATCCTCAATCCGGTCTGGCTGCTCCAAGAGCTCCAGCCGGAACCACCAAACGGGCCGCCTACAGGCAAAGGCCCGTGTCGGACTACGGTCCGACAATCTCAACAACAACAACAGCCGTGCACATCATTCTACTCGACTCATCTGGACCAGCAAGACCCCTCAACAGCGCCTCACCAACCAGCTCCCTCAGAAAGCTCCTCACCCATCAGGACCTCTGAGCAAGCTTCTCACCACACAGCAACTCCCTAGCACTGCACTGTACATACAATATATATATACAGGAAACACATTGTGAGTTTCTATTCTACCTCCATCCTGGGTGTGAGATATCTTACATGTACGTACATATGTGAGCCCATACAAAGAGATAATAGTCAAGCAAAGATAATTTGACAACTGGCCACATACAGTACGCTACAGTATCGAACTCGGGTCACTAGAAATGGCAAACAGAAGTCCTTACCACTGAGCTACAGTGAATATGGTATAATTCAACCCGTTTCAATGAGTTTATAGCTCACGTTCCCTGTTGACTCTGAGGTGAGGGATTGTGGCAGCTCAACATACTGTAGGCCAATTTCAATTTTAAGTCGTTTTTAGTGAATAATACAGCGAAAATAAATCTCCAAAATGAAGGGTAAAAAAGGAAGTGCCGGATATCGAGCTCGGACCTTTAAAAGCGGCCGGCATAAGTCTTGACCACTGAGCTACGGTGGTAACGTACAGTAATTTTCATTCTGAAGAGATGATAACAGGAAGTCCTCATTTGGAAGAAATGGGGTGTAATGTTAAGTGTTCTAGTTGATAGTGTGTACAATCACCTATGTTATATCTGTTAATGTTAATTTTACATGATGTCAGATAATTTGTGCATTATGGACATATTTATTGAACTGTTAAAAACAGTGTTAAAACTTTCGTCTTAGGGGCTGTGAAGAGGATCCCAATCAGCATTAGATGTTACTATAGTGTGCAGTTTGGTTAGGATAGTTTTTTATGTATTTACTGTAGATGTGCTTTATTCAAATCTGACCTCCATTTCTTGTGCAAATGAGTGATTTCTTTTACAAAATTCAATCATTTGTCCAAAAAATGAAAGTCAGATTTGAGTAAAACACATTTAAATACAAAAAAAAACTATGGTTACAAAATATTGCTAATGTCATTATCGTCAAGAATCAGCTGGAAAGTAATTAAGTTGTCATTACTTTTCTGAGTGTGGGATATCCCTTGTTGAGGGAGGCCTTACATAAAATTATTAAGACATTATTGGCGAAAAACGCACAGTGACAAAATTTACACAGTTTAAGATAATTAATAATATTTTTGAGTAATGTTATAACATTAATAACGTTTAAAAACTAAATTTAAGGTAAAAAATAAAATTATGCAAACCGTGACAGGTTCTAAAATAAAACTACCGGTAGTTTATATTACAAGTTCTCAACTGCACTGGCCTCAAAATACAAGCTGCATATATGGATATTTTCAGCATTTATAAATTCTTTCCTCTTACACAAACGAATCCTTCTTCTCAGTTCTTTATCCTTTGGAAATCGATGGAAAGTTATATCTTCCCTGCTTCTAATTTGTGATAAACTCCTCAAAACTGAGTAAGTGCTCAGTATGCTTGTTGTTGTTGTGAAGTGATGTCTCAAGCTCCGAAAAGTTCCGAATCTGAACTTCTGTTTTCTTTGATATGTGATGCAGCTGATCAAGTAATGCACGTATAAATATATATCTATATACTTTCAACTGACCAAGGAAAATATAAACATGGGATCTTATTAAAAATTTGGCCTGTTAAATTTTGTTGAAAATTTTTTCACCAGTAGTGTTTTTTATGCTGATTCTAAGTACCTGTATGCAACTAATTTTTTGCGGAAATAAATATTTAACACTTTATTGGCGTTTGGGCATGAGCCACCCAACCGCAATCGACTTCTGCAGCGACCTACATCACTCACACTCACTCCAACACCACTCACATACACCTCTTGCTACTCACAGGAAATACTGGTAAAGGAGCAACAGTGTGTGGCCATATTTGATTAAAGAAACAAGGATTTATCTACATATTTATTAACAAATGATTATGTTATTTGTAAAGAATTATATGTGGCAGTAGAACAGTACAGTATTAGGATTCTATATAGATTAAATGTACAGTACTGTATAAGCAAATATAAACACTGCACAAAGCACAAGAAAAGTTATAATTTTTGAACTAAATAATCAATACAACACGTCACAATGAGACTTAAGTGTACGTTCATCATCATATTTATTCCCTAAGTCTTGTCTTTTCTTTTTTCCATTTTGTTATTAATTATTAAGTTCCTTATTGAATAGTTAATACAGTACCAAAAAGTGTAAGTTCACAAAATTTATTAAGTGATTTTCAACTGTTATTGCCAGTACAGTATTCCTCTACTGTTCAATTTTGGGGGTCTCACTTTTAGAAAAATTGGGAGTCTCTACAAAATCTCTAGGGTAATTCAGCTTTTTTTTTATCCAGAATATTGTGTTCCAATTCATAAAAAAAGAACAATCATACATAACAAAACTTAGTTTGGAGAAATATAAAGGAATACAAAAGTTATTATGAGAGAATATAACATAAACTTTGGTTAGGCAGCCCCATGAACCTGGTACAGGTGTGAGTGTACAGCGTTACAATATATCAACTTGTGAGAGCTTCATTTTAAAGGTAATGAATATAAAATTGCCCGAGTTTTAGATTTGTTAACATCGTTCAGCCACATACAAGTATACAGTACCGACTCCTACAATACTACAGGTTGCAACTGCTTCTTCAATGCGTGTCCATCGGAGTCTTGAAAATATTATCTTGATGGTCTCAGGTTTTGGTAACCATAACACATTCTTACATCAAGAAGGGAAAACTATTCAGCAACTATTATAATAAAATGGTAGAGATTCACTGATTGACAACCTGAACCGACTTTTCTTCAACAGCACTCATAAACTTTGAAATATTAAAGACAGTGGCTCATGACTTTGTATGTTGAATATCACAACTAAATTATACAGAATTTCTCTTTTCTGCTTTTTATCACTTGTCAGCTTATTAGATGGTTGGGCAAACAGTCATATCTTTTTTGCATACTGTTGGCAAGTAAAGTGCATATACGGGGTCTTTAATGTACCTAAACATGTGCCAGTGTTGGTCAAGCCTGTTCTTAAATGAGCTCACACTCGGTAGTATCACACCATACTCTGGCAGGTTATTCCTAGAGTTCACAAATCTTATGCCATAGATGTTACGGTAGCTCTGACAATTTTTTGTTATTAATGATATTTCAAGAGAGCACATACTGACTTGCTACACCACTGAACAACTCTTTCTTTGAGTCAAATCATGAATATTTCATTTAATTATTATATTTCAACTGATTTTTCAGTAGAGTAAATCATCACATCAATGTGGAAGCCAAAGGGTGTTGGTCATTTTGTACACAAACCATCTCATAAATGCGTCATTTCATTTATAGACCCACAAATCATTTTGTACATACATTCAAGATAATTAAACTTTACATGGAAAAAATAATAAAACCAAACCTTACCAGATCTAACTTAACCTACTTGTAACAATATCAAGAAATAGCACACAAACTTTTCATTTTAATATTGTACAGTGTATGAAACAACCCACAACTTATGTATGAAATGATCATAATTCCCATGTACAAAAAAACTTGTGTGTGTGTGAAACAACCAACACCCATCGAGCAATAACCTTGGCCACTGTGTGTATGAGCTTGACTAACAAAATATGGGCAAAATCCTAAACCATTCTACATAGTAACACTTTTAAGTGTTCTGTGAAATTTACTGAAAGTTCTCATACATCCTGATACATTCAACAGCAACTTAAGTTAGGACCACCTACAGGACCTGTTGTGCCAACTACTGTTACCACAGAGTTATGTATTAACTTGTCTATACTTATATATGGTACCTGAAGATCAAGGTTTAATGGGGAACATTAGTGTGGTAAGTACAAGCACAGTAGTGACAGTATTAAAGAACAGTACAATGTTTCCTTCAGGAGTACATATATAGTACTGTACAAGGTCATCCTGAGCACAAACTAGTTACCACTGTGGTTGTGGCCACTTCATCTAGCAATACAGGTATAAAACACACTATCATTAAATTTGTGAGCATTTCCCCTGTAGGGGAAGTATGTCCTCATAAGCAATGAAGCTTCACAATGGATGTAGTCAAAACAGTTTCTTGAGTGAGTCCAGTGTTATCTTGGCTTTGTAAGAGAACAGTTTCTGTGGGTCTCATCATTTAATGGAATGTATAATTGGGTTCAGTGATACACCAATAGGGATTGGGGGTTTACCATTTGGTCTTCTAATTATCAAAATAATGAAGCTGTTAAAATAGAATTTATCAGTGTTGTTTCACTCCTTAAATATTTTGTGACTGAACGGTAAAATACGGCAATCACCTCCGAACAATCATCCGTAACCTGTTGCGGGACGTACTGTACAAGAAGGCTAACTATGGAACCCCCTTAGGAATGATGAATGACATGTAGTCAGCGGTGGCTCCCCAAACACTACGGTTCTGTTGAAACACCACCACCCAGCTAATGAGCCCCACCAGCCACAACAGTGCTCCTACTCCTGATACGATCACATCTGTCAATAAAATGGTGAAATACAGTATATTAAATGTTCATAAAAGGACTGACTGGTAGCTTCTAAAGTTTCAGTAAGAAGATGAAATAGAATCTTGGCAAGGGAAATTACTATATATAAAGTACAACCTTACATATTATTATTTCTGTGATAAGTACTGTACTTCCATTTATCTTTAACCTTCACCATTTTTGTTTAATTACAAGTAAATTACGAATAAGAAAGATAGAGAGAACCATTTTCCAACACTATACAGTACGGTACACTCACATCTGCGTATCTGCTTCTGTTCTGGGTAAGGAGGCGCCCAGAAAGCTTCATTCAAAAACCAGATTGCATTTATTGCCCACATAAAGGGCAAGAAGGCAAATCCAGCTGTAAAGAAAGTGCAATGTTATTCAGATGCTATAGAAACAAACTGCATCATCATAATTAAGTCAGGTGCTAAACAAAATCAGAAAATCACTTTGTAAGGGGGCAACTCCAGAGAGGAAATCAGTGCACTGTACAGCACTTCATAAATATATCCTAGTACAGTCTACGGCACTTATAAGCCACACAATGGCAGCCTCAAAATTCCTAATTAAGAGGATAAAGTAAAGTAGGAAATTTGCGGTAATGGTTAAGTTTCGGACCATAATCCTTCTGGTGATGAAACTGAGGTCTTTCCAACGTTTTTTTGTGTTTTATTCGATTTTAATTTTGATTTTCGTCGGAAATCACTTGTTTTTTAGATGGCCCCCCAGCCAAAACGAGTGATTTCTGACAAAAATCAATATCACAATCGAATAAAATACAACAAAAACCATCAGAAAAACCTAGGCTTCATCACAAGAATGATTTTAAGATCTAACCTAACTTTAGCCGTGACGTCACGGTCGACACACTCTAACGTAGACTAAGAGCGACCCGTGTACAGAACAAGATGAAAAATAACTTAAAATTTTTAAAGTAAACACATCCCATATCTCGGTTATTACCGGTATTCATTTATGACGGAAATGCCATAGAAGAAATGTTGTCTAATTTGACGAGTTAGACCTAAAAAACACATCAAAATAATTGTAGCTAATTATGGTCCCAAACTTAACTACTATCAAATTAGTAATTCATCCACCCATATTTAGGTATTCATGAGCTAAGGAACTATGTTTTCTTCTGTAGACAATTTCATTGAAGTAGTTCCTTTCCCTGAGTCTGAGGTCTGGAGTATTAACAAATAAAATACATTAAATTATAATCCCTGGGATGGATTTTGGATATATTTGTTTTTATCATATTGGCCACTTATCAGCTTACTAGCCGTTTGGGCGGTTTATTCAGTGTTAGTACAGGAGGAAACCGGGGACTGGGAAACCTGTGATGTTTGGTAGTGAAGGTCACACTGGATAACACCCTTCTCACGTGTATCCGTAAAGTATTAAAAAAAATTGGCGGTTATTATTCAGTTTAGCACATCTTCAAATCCCAAAGAAGCACTTACTTTTAGACAATTTCTACCACATATATACATTCCTCAACCCTTGAAGCCTCTTGGAAACTTGTTTCTTTCAGAAAAATTGGACAAGTGAGGAACATCTAAGAAATTAGATCAATGAATCTCCACCCGCCATTTCTTGTCCCACTGCCCACAGGGGATCAGCCCCCCCCGCAGGGATTAGGTTTAGGTAGGTTAGGTTAAGTTAGTTTAGTGAAAGTTAAGGATCTAGATGTTTGATTTCTGGTGTATTTTGTTCAGATATCACCTTCGTTTTTTATAGAAAATAGCCGTTTTGGTCAATGATGACTTGCATCTTTCTTTCTTTTTTAACGACGCATTTCCAATGAAAACAAAAGGTCAGATCTGAACAAAACACACATCAAAATACATCAGAAATCAAACAACTCGTGAACAAATTCGAGGGTGTGCTAAAAAGAATAATTACAAATTTGGCTTCCAAACTCCAATAAAACAGAGCCATTAAACCTTTAACAACTACGAAACTTATACACGTAGTCAGTCCTCCAGTCCAGGGAGAACAGAGCCATAGAAATTCCCTTTAAACACCAAACAAGTACAGTATATCACGTACTAACCCATGTAATATTTCCGACACAGCGTCAGTTTTCTCTCATTAGGAAGCTTTGCAAGACACATAGCTGCACTGTAAATTAAGGAAGAAGTTTTTCAGGCGTTGTGGGGTTTGTTTCTGATTTATAACTTGACGATAAAGAAGGTGAGTCACTTGGTCAGTTGTGTTTACTTCTGTTGTCTCTGTTTCCTCACACTGCGAGGTACACCTTCCTCCTCCGTCACTTTCACTATAAAATCTGACCATAGTTGAATTGATACCCATTTTTTCATAAATATATTTATATAACCTAATACTATACAAGCTACAACTACATCTATCCATATAAATATTTACATATTTAAGGGTGTAACTAACCATATCACGAACTAACACATTCCTTTTAACTAACAAATTCCTTGATCCAACACGAATCACGCAAAAGATAAATTAAATTAAATACTGTAAAATAAATAACTTAGTACAGCAGACATGTGTGAAATTTAAATTAAGATGGAATATAAGATACATCATTATTACTATCACCCTATAAGGTTTACAATAATTTTAACTGTTTACATTATGCCCTGATCAATAGTTGTTATTAGTGTCCTTCAAACACTAAGGTCTTCAAACGTGTAACAAGGCTAGTAATTCAGTCTCAACAATATTTAAAAAATTACGAGATAAAACTAATTAATCAATACATAATTTTTTACTCGAAAATTCCTTTGGTTTATACAGGTACTATACTGTGGTTAATTTTAATGATGTAGCAGTAGTTCATTTTTTCACTTCCTATATACACATTTTATACTATATAAGGCATGATGAAAATTTTTTGTTTTGGTCGATATAATTCGTCCAACAAATAGGCCAAACTTTGTAAGTGTTTACTATTTTTTACAGTGTCTTTATTTCCATTTTCTCACTTGTAAGATCTATAACTATACTAACATGTATTATATTGTTGCTTCTCATAAATTTTTATTTTTTTAATAATATGTAACAAAGTTTGATTATTAAAACTTATTATCCACTGCTCGGGGAGGATGATTTTTCCTGTGTTTACATATTACATTGTCATCCTCCATGTACCAGTATAATTCAGTTAAATACGTTTGTGAATTTAAACTAAATATAATTTCCAAAGGCGAGTTAAAGGATAGACAGAATATACTTGTGGATGACGAGGGAGGAGCACAAATGACCCTGTTTATAACCTGTCCATACTACATACTTAGCAGGCCGCTTGTAAGGGCACCATACTCCAGCATTAAGGTATTTTGTGCTGCCTCAGAATCCTTGTCGACGAATCACAGCCTTCCCCTATCTTCCCACAACAGCTGTTCTACTGCTAGAGGCGTCAGCCGCTCTGCAACACTGACAATGTGGAATTTTGAGGAGGATAAGAGGAAGATTCTCTCCATGAAGGTGGAGGACAAGCGTAAACGTTACAGGTGTGGAAATGTGTTTGTTACTCTTCGTGATCTTCCAAATTGGCCAAATTATGGCAGGGAGAACAGTTATGTACTGAAGCAGGTCGCTCTCAATGATGCAGCTGTTGCCAAGGTTCTGGAAGGCAGCATTTACAAGGTGGACAGTGACCTCAACAAGAAGATTTCACTGTTCATAGGGGACATCACCACCCTAGAGATTGATGCCGTGGTCAACGCTGCCAATAATAGCCTGCGTGGAGGAGGTGGTGTTGATGGTGCCATACACAAAGCGGCCGGAGGTATGTTGTACCAGGAGTGTCAGTCGCTGAACGGCTGCGACACTGGAGATGCCAAAATCACCGGGGGATACTACCTGCCAGCGCGGTACATCATACACACTGTAGGGCCCACGGGAGAAAAGCCTGCTATGCTGGAGTCGTGCTACAGGCGGGCACTACAGACGGCCATCGAGAACAACATCAGAACGGTCGCTTTTCCCTGTATCTCTACCGGGGTGTATGGATACCCTAATGAATCGGCCGTGAAGGTGGTGCTCCCTATTATCAGGACGATGCTTGAAGCTAACAGAGACAAATTTGATCGCATCATTTTCTGTCTCTTTCTTAGTGTAGACATTAACTTATATCACAAGTTACTGCCGGTGTTCTTCCCTTTGCAATAGATCATCTGTGAAGTGTTGTGGCACAAAGTGATTTTTTTCATATACTTTACTGGTATTATTATGCGAGTTTAATTAAGTCTAGAAAAAATTACCGATTTTTATAAATTATAGAAAATTACATTTTATTTGTTTATTAAAATTTCCACGTATAATTGAAGAAAGCGTGAAGTAACATATTCCATCGGATAAGTTGATTTTCTTGCCATATCTTGATGGCTAATGAGAAATTTATTTGCATTTGTTAGGTTGAAGTTCACAGTTGCATTTATATTATTAAAATTTGTATAAGTTGATATTTCACTCACAGAATCAAAATTAGAGTTGAGAACTGAAGTACAGTACAGTAAATTATTCAGTTACTACTGTGTAAAAAAAACCCAATGGTTACAGGAAGATAGTTTAAAAATTATTTGAATAATCCAATACATTACTACCAAACCAAACAATGTTTCTTAATATTAAGGATGGTTTCTTTATGGATACGTTTCTTTAGAGTTATACAGTATGTCAGTCTAGTGGGTTAGAGAGAAAAGGAAGTACTGTATAAAACTCTAATACTCTGGAACACTGACTCATTCTAACCACCAATTTCATGAACATTTTTAATTTTAGTAAACTAATTTCTTACCTGTAAAATATCCCAATAAAGGTGGAGGATTTGCAATTTTTCAAATTTTGTTTTCCCCAAATTTTGTTTGAATAAATATATTTTGTCACCCAAGACCACCATGTTTGTGCTTCTGTTGCAGACAAGTGCCAAGAACCAACTGAGCATTTCCCAGCAACCTTTCCATACCTTACCTAAATTAATATAAATTAACTCATCAAACATAACTTAAAACAATATACTTCTATCCTAGGAAACATCAATGTAGATTTATGCTGAGGGCAGAAACAATCACAATACAAAAACTACAGAAGTTGCAAATCTTCCACTTATGGGGAATATTCTTGAGGTAAGGAAAAATATACTTTTGTAGACAATTACTAGATAACACAAGTCGATATAAAAGTTATTAAAATAAGGCAACTGTATAGATTCTTTATGAAGCATCACCATTTAAATCAGAGGGTCCCAGATTTTGTTCAGTGTTGTCAGCTGTCCACTGTGACCCTGAGTGTTTAAGAAAGATTAGATGAGAGCTGTGACGTGTCATTCTAACTTTTATTATGTACAAACTGCATGACATATTGAAATGAATATTTCTGCATTTGAGAAAGTAACTATTCCAGTTTCGTTTTTCACCTAAGCAAATGCAAAAAACTGCATTTCAGTATCTTATGCCGTTTGCACATAATATATATTTGAAATCAGATGGGGACTTTACGGACACCCTGCATTGTTATTTACATAATGTTGCTGAATACAGGGATTAGCAATAAAGGTATACTGTCGCAGTGCACAATTACTCCAGCTGGTTAGTTTTTACCAGGAGTAAATACAGTATTGTTCACTATTAAACCTTTATGAAATTTATCTTTGCCAGTCACAATTTTTTTTTGTTATAGTGATCGTAAACTAACTGCCTCCCTGTGGAATTAAGTAACGTACAGTATTAGAAATATATTGTCAGTTTGCTTCCCAAAATATGAAGAAACAAAAATATTGGATGTTGTGAAAATTAGCAACCTCTGCTTATTTCACCCGATGATTAAACACCCTACTGCTAACCTAACCCGACCATTTAGCAGTAGGGTGTTGAATCATGGTGAAACAAGTGGGGTTTCCTTGTCTCCATGAGATTCAGATACTGTACTGTAATTATCAATATCAACCAAATGCAATAATAAAGGTTAAGGAGATGGTTGCCATTTTATTGCCTGTTTTAAGAGAACATTATGGATATGTTTTTTAAGATTTGTAAAATTCAGATTCAATGTGGAGAAAGAGACAATTATGAACTTATGAAAATAATGTACAGTATAAATTGTTCCATCTTGTAATTATGCAGTCAAAATTATTTTATTAAGGTCGTTAAGTTTGGTTGGTTTGTCGTGACTATTAGTAAGAATGATTTTGAACTACAGCCTCTGAAGAACTGAATGCTCACAAAATGGTGACGTCTCAAGAGGTGCTTCATAATTATAGTTGTTGTATTGTATGTGGATATTTTTTTCCCCTATTATCTGCCACAAAATTTTTTCCAAAAAACTAAGAGAACTGTATCCATAAAGATCATAACATATAATGTTTGGAAATAATATGGCCTCTGTTCTTAACCTTAAGAAAACACATACAGTACTTTAACGATGATGATTATTGCTGTGTGTGTAATAGGGATAAACACCTGTACAGTATCAGGTTATAGTCTCTAGTTATGTTTCTATAGTAAGTCACCCACTAGACATGATAGTAATAAAGGTAATTATAGAGAAAATTTCACACATTTAGCATATCTTGCACTACTGCAGCTAATATTAAAAGTGATAATAAACTTTCCTCAGTCAAAAAGAAAATAATGAAATATTTGTGCTGAAAAAAAAGATTAATAGAATTTCCAGTTTCACTTTGATTTATAAATAATACACTCATGCTTCTTTGCTGTTAGCTGAATACTGCAACTGCCGAAGCTGTTAGCTGAATACTGCAACTGCCTCAATACTGTATATAATTTACAATCTCTTAAACCATAATGTTATTGCTGACAGGATTGTGCGAGCCGCTTAACTACCAGTAACAGAATCACTGCTGGTATTTTTAATAATTTCATCTGTGAATGTATTGTAGTAGCTTTGTCCATTATTGCCCTATCAGGTTGTTGAAGTTATAAAAAATAAAATACAGTTTATCATGTAATATAGCATTCATATGTCAGTGAAATTTGAGTCTGAATTTTTAACACACAATTGAAAAAAAAGTGATCTGACTAGGGGGAGGAAAAACACTTCAGTACAGTGCCCTTTGTAAATTGGGGGATGCCTGTACTGTATTGGCTGTGACAAGAATATTCCACAAATATGTTACTTGCAAAAATCTAAACCGTTATGTTATATGGATCAATACATTTTATAATGGGAAATTACCAAGTGGTGACTCCTATGTTTTGTACTAATTGGTGGTCAAATAATCCATATTTTAATGTTTGGTACAAATTGTTGGTGGCCAAATGATGCAAAGTTTAATGTGACACTGTATGATGCAAAGTATATAACTATACATACATATCAAATGGCTAGTGATAATTATAAAGAACATAATGAAAAAAGTTAATCTTATCGTAGGGTTTGTAGCCCATGGTTGTATATAAAGGGTTTTTTTAGAGTGTACAATACAGTATTGTATTGGACAAGGAGAATGTTTTACAAGTACAGTCCAGTACAGTATTGTAAGAGCATGGTCGGGTAGGTAGAATACAGATACAGTGGGGTATGCTATAACGAATCTAATTGGTTCTAGAACCTTGTTCGTTATAGGATTAATCCGTTCCAGGCCCCCAAATACAACCACTTAACACTGAAAAATATATAAAATTGTAAAAATTGTAAAAAAGTGCATAAATATGCATCTAAACCCCTGAAATAAAGAATCTCATTAATACTTGTAATAAAAAAACAATAAATTAGTAAAAAAAAAAAAAAAAAAATTTTAAATAATGTTCGTTGTAGGAGTTTCGTTCGTTATAGCATTCTCAATTTTATAGGTAAAACCGTTCGTTATAGGAATATTCGTAGTAGGATCCGTTCGTTATAGCTTACCCCACTGTACTGTACCGTATAGTATTTCTTGTTCAAAAAAACTTAAGAGTACATCGGTAAAATACAATGCTATTCCCTTGGTTCTTTAAAATTAAATTAAATTTAATACAATGTTGTCACCGTGTTTAAATTTAGTAAAAAGACGATTCTTTCTCGTGGTTTCCGTGACTTTGAGCTAAATACTGTGTTCTTATATTCTCCTGTGTCGAGTTGTTGAAATTTTGTCCGAGAATTTTTACACTTGAATCTTGGAGTGTTGCTTTGTGTACCATACTAAATTTTGTGTTAGAACTGTTGGCCTTTTTTTTTCTTGCCAGAACTAAGAGGCAAAACTCTCTTTGGGGTGACCAGCTGTAAAATAATGTGTGTAAATCAAACTATTAGAGCTTGGCATTTATCTTATTGAATTAAAGTGTACGTATACTGTATCTGATACGTATACTGTATATGTTTGATGTACGTACTGTATCATTTGATGCTTTCTTATTAAAAATAGTGACTGTAGATATGGCTCTTGCTTGAATAAAGTCTTCATATACTGCAATGAGGAACTATAGTATCAAAATCCTATTGCTTTATGTTATTGTGTCTGTGTACAGTACTATACACACCGTACTGTATTTGCCCTCTTATGATAACAAAAAGGGAATGGTTTAATGGGAAGACCATAAACGTAATTACAAGAAGCTAATGGTTCAGGTTCTTGTAGTTTACCAGATGGGTGGATGAGAGCATCTCACCCAATTAAAACTGTATAAAGTTCTTCATATGTAACCAAGGCTCTACCTATTACCTTTCACAGACCCACCTTTAATGTTCCCAGATTGCACCAAACAAGGGGACCTGTGCAGGATCAATTCACTGACAGTTAATGTTTGGAAGTTGCTTGAAAATGGGTAGCATGGTTGCCGAACAAGTTTCAGGAATGACCTATTGTCACAAAATTTGCGAAGCACTTAAAAAAAAAAAAAACAGAACCATTGCATTGAATCATCAGCCAATTGAAAATTAACTGCTCTGGTTATTGCACACGTAAATAAAACAATGTACACCTTCGTAAGTGAAAATTTCCTGTAGATTTCAAAATATACGAAGAAAGCTGCTTGGTGCATCACATGAAGATTAGCAGGTGTAGTTTCTTTCACTTGATGATTACATAGCCTAATGATACCTGGGGGAGTTAGGCTAAGTTAAACTAGGAAAGGTTAGTTTAAGGTACACTAGGTTAGAATAGGTGAAATAGTTTGAGGGTTAATCTTCACAAGATCCTTGTTGCCATGCCTTTATCAGTTTTCTTAGTCTACTACATAAAAATCTATGCAGTATACAGTACATACACCCCAGAATATAATACATAGTGTCAGCTGTGTATCAACAGTATCACCTCTACTCCAGTACCACTTTTTATGGGTGGATTAAAAAAAAATACATGGTAAATTGTGGGAAAATGGTGAAAAACAATTGTAGAAAACAAATGAAGTGTGTGAAGACAAGTTAAACAATACACCTTTTCACACATACGTTGAGACATTGTTATATACCTATTTGACAAATTTCATAACCGAATGACACAACACATATCAAATGACAATCTAAAATAACTGTTCGTTCATGCTAACAGAAATGATTGACATAAGTTATGAAATTGACAGCCTGAACAATAAACCAACAGTCTACATATAGTTTGAGAATATAAAAATTGGAGAATGACATACCACCAACAGTTAATTTAGATCGTCATTCGATATGTGTTCTGTCATTCGGTTATGAAATTTGTCAAATAGGTATACTGTATAACAATGTCTCAACGTATGTGTGAAAAGGTGTATTTACACATTTGCTGATACAGTATCTTCAACTTGCACACAATATACTGTACAGTACATATTGAATCTTTGCATACATGTCATTTAAAATACTCCATACTAATACACTGTGTATATCAAGTTAGATCACTGGTAAAATGTTCAACTTGAGTTACGGGGGTTCCATTATCTGTTTACAGCAACATGATATGTCTATTTAAAGTGTTATGTTTACACTGTGCCTTTCATCTCACAACTGAATCACCAATTTTGGGACTCGAGGTTTGGCTGTAGCTAAAATTCCCTCAACACTTAAGAATATCCACAATAGCTTATAGCTTATGAATGCTGCTCGAACCAAGGTCATTAGTCCTTGGTCATAACAGTCGAGTTATCAGTGGTAAAAGGGCAAATTTGATTACCTCGGGGAGTTGCACCTCAACCTTGCCACCAAAGTGGCCACTTGGAAGTCCTATGTAATATACCCAGTTTCCACTCTGTAAAAGTGGTTTGGCAATCAGAAGAATATCCAGCTGTAAAACTTGCTTGATGGCAACCAGGACACCCTGTAACCTTCATTCAAGTTTGGTTATAACAATATTTCTCATTGATAAAGTGCAGCAGTAAGTTTATACAGCTAGTGATGGTTCTTAGACAACATATATACAGTGCAGTACTCTGCTATTACATCTGTATTTCCAGCATCAGAGTACTCTCTCTCTCTCTCTCTCTCTCTGTGCTTCTTTTCTACCAATTGAACAAAAATTACATTGTGTCAGCAAAAGAACCATATGCATTTTACTTCTACTTAAGTCTGTTTTATCTACATAACTAACCTTCAAGTGCAGCTAATATATTACAGTACTGTGAGTATCAAAGATTCTGGTAATAAAACTTCAAAGTACAGCTGCGTTAATAGTACACTCCCTTATGACCGTAACTAACAGCTATACTTTACAACTTAAACCAAAACCATAAACTTCAGGTACACATAAACCACATAATACTTCAGTTAAACTAATGTCATTAACTGAAGAAGGTATGTAAGACCACATAAATCATGAACACCAGATCCCACTGTGTGAGATGAGACAGAAAAACTATAGCAGTATATTTTTACAATAACCCACGGCCCTCCAGCAGAGTGAAGAGGATCATACAGTGCTATACTTTTTTCTGTGATTTATCTTCTATGGTGGGATTTCAGTGTTATAATTACAGTAATGTAGTATTACTTAAGTTTAGCTGTCACTGATAACCTCTTCAGTATTTTGGTCTCTTTACCATTCATCAAACTCCAGCTAAAGATACATCAATAAACTACAGTTACTTCAACTAAAGTTACATCAATAAATTACAGTTACTTAAGCTACAGTTACATCAATAAACTACAGTTACTTCAACTAAAGTTACATCAATTAATTACAGTTACTTAAGCTAAAGTTACATCAATAAACTACACATACTTCAGCTAAAGTTACATAAATAAACTACAGTTACTTCAGCTAAAGTTACATAAAAAACTACAGTTACTTCAGCTAAAGTTACATCAATAAACTACAGTTACTTCAGCTAGTTACATAAAAAACTACAGTTACTTCAGCTAAAGTTACATCAATAAACCAGTTACATCAGCTAAAGTTACATCAATAAACTACAGTTACTTCAGCTAAAGTTACATCAATAAACTGCAGTAGTTCTAAAAGTGGTACTATTAACCTATACTACTGCCTCTATAATCTTGAATGAATACAAAACCTTGGCTTTCTTAATCAATCTGGAACTACAGGTGGCGCCAAGTAACCAACTGTACTGAACATGGTCATTAGGTTACATAATGTCTAACGTGTCATTAACTCGTAAACACGCCTCGCTTGTCCTCCTGGGAACCACCTCCAATGCCATATGGCCTCAGTCATGAAGAATGATGGGGTGCCAAGTAGTCACCTCCTTGTCCATCGAGTCTATAATATCCTGCCACTGCTGGGAGCCTGTGGGTGTAGTATCCAACCCAAGGAACATGTGGCCTAAAATATTCGTCTTCTTCATCATGCCAAACCGCATGAGCTTCATCTCGATCCAATGCTCCTTGACCTGCAGAATAAAGGCTGTTTATAATGGCAGCACAGGGGAGATACTCGAGAGCTAAAAACCAAATAATAAAAATCTTCACTGGAATACAAGTTCAATGCAGTACAGTACTTCTTTTATCATGTCCGTCACAGCTAACCTCATACTACTACTACCACCATCACAGATATCCTCATACTGTTACTGCCACTACTACCACCATCACAAATATCCTCATGCTACTACCACTGCTACCACCATCACAGCTAACCTCATACTACTACTACTACTACTACCGTCATTACAGATACAGTAACCTCACACCAGATACAAAACGTGTTCTTCACCTTATCCTGGGCGACGTCAAATATAAAAGGGGTGTTCCAGACTGGGTTAGGTCCTGGTACGGCCTTGGTCTGATGCACCACGAGAGTCTCCTCCCCGCGCTTCACTACCATCTCCATCCTATAGTCTCCCCCGCCACCCTATAAACAAATGGAAAGACGGGGTGTATGAGGGAAAGAGAATATGAGAGAGATAATGAGGATGAAAGAAACAGTGTATGAGGGAAAGAGCATGAGAGAAAGACAGAGGGAATGGGAGAGAATATATCATAATTTGTACTAGTTTAACCTCATGAAAGCTGAATGTACTCTAAGGTATAAATCATCGTACTCAAGGCATTAAGTCATCACACTCAAAGGGTTAAATAATCGTACCGAGTATTGGAGACAAAATTTATATACAGAATATTTGTAAATAGTTTCGTTGTCTGTTTTCGCTCTGAGTGTCTAATGGATACATCTAATGAAGACGATTTATGTGTTGCTTTGGCGTTAGTTTTGGAAATTGTTTTGAGGTAGACCAATCAAGCGTATTCTTGTATGGGGCCTTGATAATCTGAACTCTTGACCCAGTGCTATAATAATGCAGTTTCTCTTGTCAGCTTTGTTGGGTAAGCTATAAGGGGCCGAGTAAACTGATAAAACTCACCTTCGAGATGAGGACACTGTGGGCGCGTACCACCACCACTTTGATTCTTGCTTGCATAGTGCCGGTCACCTTGTACTGAGTGACCACCTGTACCTGCCCCCACGCTCCTTCTCCCCCACCTCCCTCAGAACCACCAGCAACACTCGCCCACGGGCTTGTTGTCTCCTGTACATCAAAAAATATGTCTTATTATGTCCGTACCTATCTACCACTCTATCCACTCTTACGTATACCTGTATTCATCATCAATCTCATTATCCATCCCTCTATACATCTGTTTATGGTTCTATCAATCTGTAAATCAATTTATTCAACAGTTAAAACATCTCTCTATTTATCTACATAGTTCTAAGGATAAACAAGGCTTCAGGGTGCAATCTTTCACCTTCTTCTTGAGGACGAAAGGTTCAGTAGCTGTACGTGGGGTGTCAGGCTCAAGCTGGGCTTCACTCAGGCTGTAGCGAAGGTCTGCAACTTGTTTATTAAGCAGGTGTTTACTACGCCTGATCTGAAGCCCGAACAACAGGACACTCTGACGCAGGTGTTCGAGGGACACTTCTGGGGTATGTGAAGCAAGAATCAGTCGACTACCTAAGTTATTTTTTAGTTCAACTGAAGATTAACTCCTCAACCCTTTATTTCACCTGATAATTAAACACCCTCATACTACCTGAAGGGTGGTGCTAGGTTATATTAGAATAGGTTACTTTAGGTTAGATTACGTTTTATTTAGATTAGGTTAAGCTAGGGGGTGGTTCAAGGGGTTACTATACTCTGATGAAAGTTTAAAAAAAATCAAAGCATCTGATTAAGAACAAAAAAGCACAATGGAAATAAAAGAACTATAAAAAATATTGTACTTGAATAGAGACGAGAATAAATAACGATAAGATACGTAACAACATGATTAACACACACAAACACATTACACCCCACACACACATCCCTGACCACCGGAGGGTCAAGACCTATTCAGGCGCTGCTCCTGTAAGCAGCGGCTCCCCTTGGCGAATGTTCGGCCCATTCCCCAAGTCCCTCTCCCCGACCCATCCTCACCACCGGGCTATCAACATAATCAAAAGTGACAATTTCGTTTCGGAAAGAAGTGGGACCAGTGTTGAACAATGTTTAACCCAGTGAATTCAGCACTGGACAGTACCAGTGAGAGCCGTGACCTACCAGTGAGACAAGCACCCCTGGGAACTTGTAGCCACAAACTGACCGCCGTCTTCTGACAAGGAGGTGCTAATCAGTCCACCCTGAGAACAACAGTGGGTCGGCTTCACACCTGACTACGAAATAACACAACACCACCCAGTAGGGTGGGGTACTGTAACACCACTCGGTGTCCCCATGACCACGTGAGGTCCTTCCTATCAGCACCCGAGGACGAGTGAACACCACACCACCTGGAGTCTCCATGACCAGCCCAGGCCCGAGCCATCAACTGTAAACTATAATAATTTGTATATTCAATTCATGTTCCTTCTTCTTTCGGTAATGAAAGCTTTTGTTAAACGACCCACCCACCCCAGGTCTTTGTATGTAATAAGTCATTTTTGTCCAATGTATATTTTCAGCCTTCGGGCTGCCGACTTTTTCAATAAACCGTTAATTATTATTATTATTATAAAACACACACACACACACACACACACACACACACACACATCCCCCACACACACACATTACACCCCCCACACACACATTACACCCCCCACACACACACCCGCACCAACCAGGAAAAGAGAAGACGTAATTGCATTCAGGGTTGAGTGTGGAGTTCCTGAGTCTTGGTGACACCCTGGTGATCCCGACGTGATTCTCTCTGGTGAGGGTGACGGTGAGGGTACAGCTACACTTGCGGTACTTAGGTGGCAGACTAGTTATTCGTACCACGTATACACTGATGCTGCTAGTGCTGCTGGCCCACTGTACTGTGAACTCCACAAACGGTCCACGCTGACAAACGAACAAGGTCGGTGTTAGAATACGGTACAACTTATTTTTTTAGGCAACGCCAAAAAAAATGTAAATACTAAATAAATAAAATAATTATAGCAAAAAACCAAAATATAATCTAACTAAATTTGGGAGGAGGTGCCTATCATAGCTACAGTATGTTCAATTTTCAAGCCCAGAACACATGAGAAGCGTGTTGTCCAGAGTAACTCTATCCAACACCACTAAGCAGAGAGGGGATCATTAAAATAGGAGGATAATTTACCGAACAGTAAAAAATAATTATCTTGCAGACACGTAATCATAAACACGGGTTACCTTAATAGTTAATATGAAGATGTATTACCTTGTAGTATAATTGATCTTGAATGGGAAGTTACCTTGAGGGCGAATTACCTTGAATGGGAAGTTACCTTGAGGGTGAAGCTCCGACGTGTGTCAGGTAAGGTCTCCACATCACCAGGTAATGTGTCCAGAGAATTGATGGAGGCGGAGCGAGAATTACGGGTCCTAGTGAGAGACAGGGTGTCACTTTTACCCTCACCCTGTACACAAACAAACAAAAATGGACGAATGAACAAGTAAGTCAAGAAAAAGGGAGATGGGATATTAATAAGGTGTAATAGAGAATAAATGGGTGAAGAAAATGGTCATGGGAAATAATTTGAGTAGAAGTTATTCTCTCTGACGGACTTAGGGCCAAAGTTACGGTACAGAAAGTTTACGAATATGTATGAAGCAACCCGAGCTATCACTAACGCAACAGAACAAAATACCTAAGTGCGACACTAATTAAAGTGTTAATGAGCTGCACTGTGCAGGTGTATAACTTTAAATAACTGTCAAAAATTACTTAGGATGTCCAGCCAATTAGGATGCCAACCAATTAAGCAAAAACCCTTGTGTCCACACACACACACTTGAGTATCACTAGATAAAACCCGTGAAAGCAGAGATGCTGTAGTATGGAAAGTGACAGGAAAATGCGATGGCAACGTGAGATGCACTTTCATCTTATCTTGAACTTATATAATTATACAGTACAGAGTGAATTTTAATTCTTACATCGACTCATAATAACTCTCAAAGATTAAAGTAAAGTTTTCCCCATATCTAAGGGATAAGAGAACGCATTTTACAGACTCACTCAACCACAAAAGGACCCGCCGATCTAGAGGTGTTGTCTGACCCTCATGTGAAAAACATCAATGGACAAAACTGATAATCTGAACGCTTACACAGCCTCACATTCACAAGTTGGAAGTTTCAGGATATAGTACACAAAAATCATTCCACGGTCGGGACTTGATTGTTAGACCGTGTACATACAGTATATAAATTCTGATAACCAAATGTTCTGCATTATAGAATATTAACAGAAAAGTCACGATCCTGTGGGAGTATCAATAATGAAGGCGATGAGATAACCCAGCCACTGAACAATAATGGAAGCTTCATGGTAAGGTCATTATTGTAATTCAAGGCCGTTTATATTCCCGCAAACATGTTCAAAACAACACACCTGCTGGTTCAGGAGACAGTCGGCAGACTTTGCCCTCCACATCGGGTTGAAGACTGCCAGCTTGCCGTTCTGGTGAGTTTCCTGTTCCGCGTCCAACACCGCACACCCACCACCACTACCCGCGCTCTCCACGCCCAACCCACATGGCTGGGAGCCCACCTGTGCCCTCACTAACACCGGTTGTTGACTCTCGAACAACTGTAAGGAATTACATCTTTAGAAAAGACAGCTACAGTGGAAAAAATAAGGGATTAAATAAAATAAAGAATAATAGGCCTAATACATACAAGAGTCGATAAATTAGTGACTGAATAAATGAATGAATTGAAAAGATAAAATTAAAACAAATAAACAATAAAAGTAAATTAGTTTCTTTTATTATGTCTTTACCCCATAAAAGGTAGATTCTGTAATACTCTATTTAATTTATACTTTATTTTTCACAAGCATTATTTTCTGCTGGTTTTTTTTTTTTTTGTAAATTCCCTAGTTGCCCGGATAAGCTTGATGCCTTTTGCAATTACTT
The DNA here is from genome assembly GCF_018991925.1 of Homarus americanus. Classification (NCBI taxonomy): domain Eukaryota; kingdom Metazoa; phylum Arthropoda; class Malacostraca; order Decapoda; family Nephropidae; genus Homarus; species Homarus americanus. The sequence continues at coordinate 1,163,635 of NW_024713650.1, read as the reverse complement.
AATAACAGAACTAAACAAGCTGATACAGCTGACACTCATTGCTAAACTTTCCTTCCCTTATCATTTAGCACTGCCACTACTACAGGTATTATTAATATTACTATATTACAAAAACTACTACCATTAATAAAAATAATAACAAATAATAAAACAAAACAGCCGTACAATACTCACAGGAGGACCTTTGCTGACCACTTGGTACTGGTTGCTCAGTTGGGTCTTGTCAGCCTTCGCCCTTAGCCTTCGTATGACCACCACCACCGCCGCCACCATCAGCACCGCCACCGACACGCCCACCACCGTCCCCTTCCACACAGCCCCATCACCGCCGCCCACTGCCACCACAGGACGTAATCATGTCAGTGGAATAGCATTATGGGGGGAGGATGTCGTCTCTGATAACCTGGAACAACCTGATCTAATTTTCCCCTGTTAAACTAACCCAAATCAATATAAGAACCTAAATTAACCTAACCATACTCATAGTTATCGTTACTTTATCCTCTTCGCCACTGATCGGTCTGTTAGCCGCTTTGGCGGTCGGTCACGTCTCTATTACGCACAGTTGGCAAGTACTGAACATGTACTCCCTCCAGAATGCATATATATCTATGCCAGTGTTGGTTAAGTCTATTCTTGTATGAACTCACACTTGGTGCCGTCACAACACTGGCAGATTGTTCCCAGAGTTCACAAATATCACTCCGAAAATTGTTTGCCCTGACAATTTTCTGAACTTGTGACTTCTTCATTCTTAAGCTATGACCCCAAGTAAGTTCAACCCTTGCCTGTCTATTTAGGTTGTTATATTTGTAGCTCAAGAAGTTATATATTTGTAAGCTAATTCTCCATTGTAAGATTCACATGTCTGGATTAACGTACAGTATTATGCTACAAGAGAAGATCAAGTTCAGATTTTGGTATGCCAAGAAGTTAGTACGGTTTTATTATACAAGGTTATTGCAAGGTTACGAACCCCTTGAGCACGAAGACAAACCTGAGTGCAATGTTAACTTTGTACTCTGACTTGATATGGCGTAATAACCTTGTACTCAAACATTACTTGGGAATATTAATTAATACGGTACTTACCCACCATAGCCTAGTAATTAGCCGTAAACGCCTTTAAATTCCCGTAATCACAGCATTAAATAACCACCTTGTGTATTAAAACGCATCTATTTATCATTTTCTTACTAGATGACCACCTGTTTTAACACTCACTAATAATAGTAACTCTACACCAGCTGGATGTATGTACAGTAATCTGCAGGTATCAAAATTTTAGTCAGTGTTATCGAAATTAATTGGGACGAGGATATTGGCGTCGATAATTATACAGCAGTTATCTCTTTATATTCTGTCTGGTGTAGAGTGATAACTTTTTTTGAAATCTGTTTGTTGTATCAATTTCTGGAGTCTTGTTTCTGTACAATCCTCACTCGCTCTCTGTCTCCAGCGCTCTGGCCGCTGGCGTTTTATTAAGCTTTATTTGGCAGCCGAGTGACAAGTCCCCCTTTTTCAAGCTGGTGGACCGGATGTTTCTACCACTGAAAGAGTGTTTCTTTATCTGACCGGCTACCATACCACCTCGGCACTTTTAGGCTCACACCAGCTGATCACAGGAAGAACCTTTTGAATAAAGCCAGGGAAGGGTAAACATGTCAGTCATAATAATAAAACAGAAATAAAGGCTTCACACACAAGCTCGTACTGGTTGAGCAATAATAGTTTCCGGTGCATAAAGATGTTACACCGCCTGTACGCTAAGGCTAGAATACTTTATAGAAACAGCTAAGGATAAACCTTTATGGTTTGTAAAGAAGCATTTATCGTGGATGAACGTCACAGTTGAGTCCGTCATCCGGTGACGAGAAGGACTTATCCCAGTGTGAACAACGACACGTCTCTTATAGAGGACCTCGTGACAGCATCCACCACATATGTACAGTGTTGTGGCGATGGAGCTTGTTCTGAAAAATCTGATTGGGAGTAGATGAGGAGACGTCTAGCCATTAGCGACAAATGTGTCTTCTTAGTGATAAACTTTGACTTAGATGTTACTCTACAAAAAATAAACATCATCATTATCTCGAGTACTGGTGATATAGTATTGCAGACAAGACAATAGTCACGATCTTCAGTTGTAGCATCTGGAAAAAGGAAAAGCGCCAGCTGCCACTCTAACGGATGTGAAGGAGATAGTGTGTGTGTGTGTGTGTCTATCTAAAACAAAGCTGGACATACTTCGGATATATAAGAGATATGCCACTACAACTTAGCTTACTTTAAGATTAATTTTACATGGTTAGATTGGATTATCTTCATTAATTGTCCGTTAATAGGTTGGGTCAAGTTAGGTCAGGAAACGTATATACAGTAGTATTGTGGGGTATGGTTGTTTGTTCTCTCTCAGGATGGGTTGGAGAAAGGAAACTCACAATGTGCTCTCTGTATACATGTTGTATTGGATGTACAATGTAGCTTGGTGCTGGGAAGGCAGCATGGTTACAAGCGTGATGTAGAGAGAGCTGGTTGGTGAGGGTGCTCAGAGGAGGACAGCTTGTGGGTCGCCATGCTCGCCGGCGGGAGCGAGGACCGCCAGGCAGCGGAGGTGGTGGTGTTGCTGGCTGGTTGGTATAGGTAGAAAAGAAAGAGATCACCACGAGGTCAGGTCTTAAATAGCGGGGGGTAGGCGTGGCTTAGTAGTTGACCTCCGTGATGTATGGCGGCGCTGGTTGACCCAGACCACGAGGCATACACTGGGGAATTCACGGGGTCGGCTACTCAGCGACAAACAGCGTTTGTAGGGGAGAAATCCACTACAATACTCCCTCCTTCCCTCCAGGCGGTGTAGGAGACTTGTTGTCTGCAGGGTTGCATGGCACATGTGAGGCAGAACGGGCGGTGCATGCCTCACGTGAGACAACGGCGATGGCGTGGATGAGCCGGTCGCTAGAGACAACTGTCTAGATACACAATATCTGTGGGAGTAGAGAGGGAGAAAAAGGTGTGTGATGGCGATGAATGTTGTGCTTCCCTCACGGCAGGTACAGAGTCGTCAGATGCGCCTGCTGGGGTGTGTGGGCCTGGGTCAGGAGCAGGGGCTGCATCAGCAGAAGCGGATGAGGGCTCGTGACAGCAGCTGGGTCCACGACAGCAGCAGGGTGCAGGACATTAGCAGGGAGTACCTGAGGGAGAAAAGAGGGGTGTGTGGGTCCGCACTCAGGCGCATGGGCCGCATCGGGAGCAGGGGCTGCATCAGGAGCGGCAGGGGGTACTGCTGGGCCGGGGGCGGCGTCTGAGGCAGGACGGGTGTGCTGGGGTTGGTAGGACGTGGTGCTTGGGGCAGGAAGAGGAACGGCTGTCTGCTTAGAGTCGCAGAGCTGCTCTAGGGTGTCTAACCTGCGGTTTAGAGACAGTAGCTGTAGAGCCGATGAGAGCTGCTTCTGGGTGGATAAGCCAGTCTTCCATGTTGCTTGAAGACTGGGAGAGTGATCAGTTTCTCCTCCATCCTGTGTGAGTGCGAATCTCCAGGGGGTCATCATTTGTGGAGGTATGGGTTTGTTGCAAGCGTTGGGTAGAGAGAGCTGGTTGGTGAGGGTGCTCAGAGGAGGACCAGCTTGTGGGTCGCCATGCTCGCCGGCAGGAGCGAGGACCGCCAGGCAGGTGGAGGAGGAGGAGGTGTTGCTTGCTGTTTGGTGTAGGTAGAAAAGGAGCGATCACCACGAGGTCAGGTCTTAAATAGCGGGTGATAGGCGTGGCTTAGTAGTTGACCTCCGTGATGTATGGCGGAGCTGGTTGACCCAGACCACGAGGCATACACTGGGGAATTTGCGGGGTCAGCTACGCAGCGACAAACAGCGTTTGTAGGGGAGAAATCCACTACAATCTTACTACTACTTCTTATAAGTAAATCGATGTGGTTCAGTACGTATGAAATTGTGTATTTTCGGTCAACAGCGTAAATGTTTAGAAAAGAAAAGATCTCGGTTATTTTTGTATTCGACTTAACGTGGATGTAAGGGATTGAAGGGCGAGCTTTTAAAATTTCCTGTGATTTTTAAACAGCTATCCACAACTAGTTTCCAGGAAGGAAGTTCACAAATTAAACCCAGTTTATATCTTAGCTATTATCACTGAGGCCTAACTGATCTTAGTAAACAGCTTACATATACAGTTATATATTCTGACTTTCAGGCCAAACATGATCGTTTGGGATCTTTTAGGGGAGGGCAAATCAGGCAATTGTACAGTCCCAGTATTGTGCAATTCTTTTTAAAGGGCGATGAGGTATATGTGGGTTTTCACTACCCCCCAAAGAACACTTTTGAGAAGCTTTTTCCTACTCCCCCCCCCCCCACCCCCAGTATTTACCAAGCATTGTGTCCATGTAGTTATCTTTCATTAGGTTTGTAGATAATTACAGTATCTGTTTCTTTTTCAACATATCATTGATTCATCAGTAAACTAGCTGTCATCAGCTCATGCCTTATAATATCTTCATACAATTTACAGTACTGTACTCCTTTTGTTTGGTTTACGTACAAGCGCTTACAATTACAGGTAGTGTACAGATCCAGCAATTTTTTTTTTTACTTGTGTTTAAAATGTAGTGTTGATATTGTTTAATGTCACATTCTCCACTCCAGTTGTAATTGGAATGAATTCCATTGAAATCAATACAAATACTTTCATTACAGTTTCATGGATAGAGTAAAGTGATATTTATATCAGAAATACCCAACTTGCTCATTGATGTCCAAATTCAAACCTCTCAAGAGTCCCAAATGACTCTCTTGTCCATGCACCCAATAAACCTAGAACTATCACTTCCCCAAAGACAAACAACTTACCACAGCACAACATATCACACAATCATATCAAATCATCTCCCAACACAGCCATCCAAAAACACTGAGATAACTTGGCAACCTCCTCCAGCCAAACATGTTGAACACACCATAACTAGATTTCCACGCCTCAAACACCACTCCACCCAGACTATGTTGTGCTCTTCCCTGAACCAATGTAAACACAATATCCACCTCACTCCCTTGCCCATATAGCACCAGGATCAACCATCAGATAACACATTATGCTTCCAATATCTGCCTGTTTGGTAGCTGCCTACTACCTTCATACATAGCAAATTATATCGTGGGGAACAATAAACATATACTACCCGGTATTCTCTGCTTTGTTAATTTTGACTTCCTGAATTTCCTTTTTCAGTATACCGGATGTGGGATCAGTAATACACGGGAACACTAATACCTTTCTCAACGCCTTTTTATTAATATGTACAGCAAATAGATTTCCCATATAAAATGTCTCAATTCAACAGCATAATGAGAAGCAAATTCAATAATAAACAATTGAGCATGACCATCACTTTCATCTGCATGACTATCAGCTGTTATGGTCTGCAATCCAAATATCAACACAACATATACACTACACAGCACCCAATTTGTTTCCTTATTCTAGCTTAGACAAGTTTCAAACAATTAATTCATTTCAAAGCCATCGCATAATACAGTTATTTTGGTAAGTCCGGCCCCGTACCAGTTTCAGATCATTAATCAACTTAGAACATCTCAAGAGTTCATTTCTAAAAGGGATATTAAGAGTTATTATAAAATGAGAACAAAGAAACAAACTTAGTTAAACTACAGTACATAAGAGCTACTCATCAGAAAGCTTTCATTTTACATTACCTGTCCCATGGTTGAAAGTTCAGTCATAAGGAAGATTGTTTCTATAAGATAACAATATTGAAATACAAATTTAAAAGTTGGAAGTCATGTTTGCACAACATTGCTCCAGCTTAGTGTTTATCTTCACACAGAGTTCCTTGTATTACATGAGCAACAAACAATACAGTTTCCTTTACAAATAAATGAGTTGGACGTAAAATGTGCAGAATATATCACAGTATAAGCCCATGGATGACTGGTGACCGTGTAAACTGCAACATTTTCTTCTTGACTTATCTCAAAGGACAACACGAGATGGACACACACAAAATACAGCATAAACACTTGGATAAATGAGCTAGGAGACAGATGAAAAGTGTAGAGCAGTAACTACAACATTTGCTGCAGCACCCACCACAGAGCACAGCGGTAGTGGTATTACAGTTAACATGTATACACAGATCAGGAATGTTGACCATGGAAGAGAGACAACTAATATATCTTGAAGTCTTTTACCACCAAAATGTTATGTTACCCAAACATTCTGTCACCATGCAGTCCTCATGATTCACATCACTATTAATGTAGTTCTTCTTTAATTTAATTTATATATACAATGTTTTTGTGCAAATAAACGAGTCCCTAATTAATAAAGACAAAAGTATACAATCATGTGATATACTACTTATGATAATACCCATCCCTGATAAAGTAACCTAATTACATAAAACAAATTTATGAACTTCACCAAACATACGAAACTTCACACCAAACCTAATTTCATACACATAATCTGTTTTCAGTACCATTGTGAATTTATAACATTATACTGTACATGAAACCTGTGAAGCTTTTGACTAGTCTATATTGTGTTGCAAAAGTCAATGCTCATACACTGAAGACTCAAACTCTCTTTTATGGTTCAAACAATGTTGTTCATTACGCTATAATCTGCAGAATTCATCACCTAAGGAGCTAGCCGAGTCTTCCCAGGTTTTATCTGACTATTGCTTGAAGACGTAACTCATTTCACCACAGTATTGATCTGACAAGTCACTCCATCATCTGAATAACCACACAACCTAACTCCTCTGCAGTATGATCTAGCATGTTAGGAAGATGAGTAGGAAATAAATAATAAAAATTTCATGAACTATCTTGTTATGTTGCTGCCCCTTCCAACTGCTGATTATCAAATAAATGAAAAGGACATTACGGTATGTATTATGACAAAATGACTTCTATCTTACACTCACATTAGTAATGAATCTTAGAATCTACTTTCAACCAATGATGTTGCACATATCTTATTTATGTATGGACTTTAAACAACGTAAGAGTGAAAATGCCTCGTATCGCCCACAAGTCTTCAAAGGAAACAATCAAGTGTGTAGTAACAAGACGAGGTTTATAACACATGACAACTGAGAGTTATGCACCCCATGAAAAGTGGCCATCTATTATTTTTCTTACCACACACTTCTCACCAGTTCAAGCTGCATGCACACAAGCACAAACTGACACACACACATACACACACACATTTGCACACACACATATTGAGGCATGCATGTGACAGACAAGAGAAATGGTTGTCAGTAACACAGAACTTAGTCATGCAGATTTCATTTCTTGCATGAATATTATTTTCACAATATATCTGCACTTTACTTGTCCAGGACCTGGCTCACATGAATCACCATTATCCACTAAGATCAACAGCTAGTGTTTCTGTACTTCATGCTACTCTGTCTCAAAAACAGTATGACTCCTACAAGGTCATCATCCCCTTCAGGAAACAATTTAAAGCTTCATTTCATTTTCCTTACACTGTATATGGAATAGCATGAACACACATTAAAAAGTAACATAATGGATATTCATGACTCAAGTTACTGGGGTCGTGGGACAAGGTTCTGTTTAACATAAATTTTAATCAAGAACTAGTGCCTCAATCTACCAATTATTTCATAAATTCAATAAAGGCATGGACATAAACCTTGGGCAGAGTTGAACATATTCTGAAAGACTTAAAAAAAAAAAGTCTTATATGCTATTAGGGTAGTGGAAGTCAACTAAATATGTGATCATAAAATTCCTATGCAAGTAACAGATGAGAATCAAAACATTAAGATAACAGAAAATAAGAAGTCTAAGCAAGATCACAGGCTGATATCTTTATACACGACAAGTAAAACCACAGAAAGGTAATCTATGGTTTTGGCCAGGCAATAACTTGTGATAACCACACACACACACACACACACACACACACACACTATGATGTGGTTCACCTCTTTGAGTATGATAATAAACAATTGCACATCGTATAGCGCATCTGTCTGGTCTCCTCTTTAATAAAAGCCGTGTTTAAAACTAAAAGGTCTACCCAATGGAAAATTCGTGTTCAGCGCTCAGCAACATATTACATCCTAGTGACGGGATAAATTAAGTATGAAAAAAGGTGGTTTTAAAAATCGCCAAATATTGTACTGTATATGAATTAAGATTTTTATCCGATACGTGGCCAAACTGTGGTATTGAGAGCCGAGGATATTTGAGGGTAGACCCTTAGCAACTAAGCACTGATGATATAAAGAGGTTGGACCTTAAATAGTCTCCCTGACTTATTTGGGGAGGGGTCCCTTACATTATACAATATTCTCATTACCCTAAAATCAATTTAGTGAGTCACAACTGGTACTGCTCTGAAATCCTAATTCATGAAAATAGTCAGAGCCCTCAGCCAGATAGGGTTGGAGGGGTATTACTGTACCATCGATTGAGTACACCAAGCTGGTCACTCTGTCATGTCAAAAGCCCTTAACTAACTAAACCAATTGTCCTCCCTTGGTGGGTGTCCATCCATCCAAGAGAAGACCAAGACGGGCACAACGGACATTACTGTAATTCTTGTAAAACTCACAAGAAACTTACAAGAGGTTTATATTCACCTGCACCCAAAAGCTGCCTCTGTTTACTTGGGAGAGAAGTGACAAAAATGTATTCATAAAATATTGGCAAGAATCTCATAAAAAATATATAAGCTTGTACAGTATTACAACACAAAACAAAACATTACAGTATTTCTGCTCTTAAGTAGCTCACCTCACTAGGGCTGATGTGTGTGGGCACTTGTCAGTCCCTTCTATTACTGGAGACATAACGTTATTTTAATCGTATAGCTTACTATAGTCTGTGGAATAAACTGAACATGAAGGCCAGCAATGGCAATATAAGCATGGAACACACACACACACACAAACCAAGTGCCTTCAACCATGTAACTAAGGCACACCATATTGTAATGCTCTTTTAAGGGCATTTCTATAAGTAGTAAAATTGCCAAAATTATTTATCCATTGAAAGTCAGAGTTAAACATTCCTTACATGACAAAATATATAAACATATTAGTCTTCAAGGGTCTATAACCAAGTATGGTGAAGAAACAGAACACAAGGAAAGTACATGGCAATTTATAACCTACATTAGAGATGAACAATTGAATATTACAAGGAAAACACACATTTATTTGTCTTTTTGTTTTGTTAGCTCTGCTTCTCACAGTAAAATACGTAGAGTATAACCGCTGTGAAAATATTGTCACCTCTCATCACTCAGTAACCTAAGACTCATTACCATCTCAAGTTCTCAAGTCTTATGTTGTAGAGATAAAGGTAAGTTTATCTGTTGTTTTACCGAGTTTACAGGACCATTTCCAGAGACACACAACTGACTGTACTTGGGGCTTCATCTGTCATCACCATTGGTCAGCATTATGCAAATAATTTCTCTGGTGTGTTGTCTCATATACATGCAAATAAAAGAAAACAAGCTAACTTCAAAAGCTTTAAAACAAAAATAATAAAAATAAAAAACGAACAGCATCCTTTTATTTACACATACTGTATCTATAACATTTGTCCCCAGCTCCACCTCCCCATTTGTTATTAAAAAAACACACACCGGGATGACTAACATTTTCCATCTTGCAAAATACTGTACAAACCGATCATTGTAACCCTTAGAACACTATTAGGACAACATTCAGGCAAACAGCTACAATTTATACCAAATAATAAAGCCATTCCTTGGAGAGAAAAAATGTGCATTTAAAGGCCATGTTTATATCCTCACAGTCATAAAATTAACAGTTTCTCCTGTGAGAATTAGTTATATGTCCCCATCACTTAAAAGGAGTAGCAAGAATTAACTTCAGATTTATCACAAAAAACCCAAACCCTTCAAGGTATTCTACATAACACATATTTTTTTTTTTTTGGGGTGGGGACGGGAAACATTCATATTATAATAAATTTTACCTTAAACCTCAAAGAGTCAACAGCGTATTTGTAAGTCGCCTTTCAAGTTACAGGTGCCAACTACAGGTCCCAAATACTAGCGACGGGATCTGTATGACGGTGACGGTACAGGTCTTCACTGAGAGCCCTGTTTTCCTTATTTGGGATCTCATGTCCCACTGGCAGGTCCTGAGTGTGATGCAGGTCCCGGGTGGAAGTCAATGAGTCGGGTATCACAGGCTGAGCTGACTGAAGTAACGGCGGCAGAAGACGGCAGCAATGGGAGGAGGTGTGTCCGAGCGTGACAACAGCTTATTGTAGGTATGTTCGTTACGCTCGTATGCACGGCGGTACTCACGGTCAAATGATGCTGTAAACACGTAAAAATTTAATTATAGCTTTATATTCAAGACCATTATTAGTCCCTGATGGTAGAATTAATGTACTTTTTGATGTATGTCTGAAAAAGCTTTAATATTCTTACCCAAACATAATCAAATTGTACAACAAAAACTGTCTCTTATCTTGAGAGAAAACTGCCTTACGACAAAACAACATAACAACTTACTGAGATTGAGCTGGGCAGGCGGGATACAGGAGGATGCAAGGAAGAGGAGGTCTCTGTATATAGGAAAGTGATTCTTCTTTAACGTGGAAGGCCTTTTACGCAGTTCCCGCAGCACAAGGGTCATGGCCGTGGTCAGATCATCCATGTGCATAGCTGTTAGCGCACTCTGCATCACACTAAAGGAACATAAAACAGAGACTTACACAGGGAGAAAAGAACATGGCTTACTACTTCTACATCACATTAAATAGATGGCAAAGAGAAATATACTTTTTACTATTATAAGTGATGAGTATGTTGCTGTGCCACATTTATAAGACTAAGGAAACTGCTTTTCAAGTAAAGTGATAGCTTTACCTGGTACAATATATCTCTCTCCAAAAAGTATCTTTACGATTTTGTGCGAGACAATATGTCACCATAGACGAAGGATTTTGACAACCCTACCAAGACAACAGTCTCGGTGTTCATTTTGAAATTCATCTGACCCTCCGTGAAGATCTTTTTGGAGCAAGTGAACATTTATATAAGGAACTATATTCTAATATGAAAAATTAGCCAGTGCATGGACAGCAGCCAGAGACAACTTACTCACTCAGTCAGCTAATAGATATACACTGTAATAAGTATCTAAGAGGTGTTGACTAAGCATGCCATGTCAACATTACAATGTATCCTTAATGGTATGAGCAAGAAATTTATTCAAAGTAAGCAAACATTTAAAACCTCAAGAAAAAAGTACAAGTTCTGGATGCTGTCCATTTTTTATATATGGATTCTTATACTCCTGTCCTATGATGGCACAGTTGTATGAAGTGAAAGGTAGCCACTTACTCCCTGGGTACTTTGGTGCGCTCCTTGACCAATGCCGACACTAATGGGGACGGTCTCTTGTCCTGCTGCCACTGGAGGTACATTGGCTGACCCAACTGTAACACATTTAAGTCAAAGTCATGTGTTGAGGCCATACATCTGGGTTTATGGGATAATTAATAAGGTAAATATGAAAATCTTGTCAAGTGAAAAAATAACTAGAGTGATCTGACAGTCTTTGTTTGTAGAAGTAAGAGAGAAGCAAGGATCACTGAAGAGTTAAGGTTCGTAAACCAGTGTAACTGTTCATCTACATTCATTGTGAGATCATATATACAGTAAATCTATTGTTAAACTAAGCCATTAGAGAAAAAAAAAAATTCTATCTGCGAATGCGTGAGTGACACTAACGAAGTCATGGACAGTATACTCTTGTGTATATGTGATCTTTAAAGCTGTGATTCACAATAAACTAACAAGCAAACACCAGATTGTTTTATCCAGCAGGTCTCACCATATAAACACAGCTTCTTCATCATAAACTCAAGTGACCGGGTAGGTCACTATGTCTCTTGGTGTGTTTTATGGTGTGGAAATATTTCTAAGGAGCAATATTGGTGGCTAAAATCTAGTTTATTTCTTTGTGATCTACAGGACGATATAAACAGCTAAAGTAAATAAAAAAAAGGGTAACCTACCTCTTCATGATACTTTGTGTTGTCCCACAGGCATCGGATGTACACGTTCTGCCAGTCTGCTCCCTCCCAGGATGGATGCAGTACTCGGTCACGGGTGACAGTTGTGGCACTTAGACACAAGCCAGGGAGATGACTTGGCACCCTCAGCCGACAAAAGTACCATAGCTAATGGGAAGTATGTTGCTCAAGGCGTGAATTTAACCAACATTCTGAATCTACGGTCTTGATACAAAAATGTCTCAAATTGTTTGAGAATAGACTTAAAATAATTTTTTGCAGAAGTTGTACTAAGTGTGCTACAGACTGATCAAATACTCCAGGAACACTAAAATTACTATAAAACTACCTGTAAACTAGTAACTGGAGAAAAGGCAATAGGCTTATTTTTTCTCTCAAAAGACTTCCTGCTACAATATAGTGCAGGATGCTGTAATAGATCAAATACAGTAATAATACATATAGTACTGAAGACAGATCAAAGAGGAAATAAAGTTAACTGAATATTTAATAAGATATAATACCAATAAATGTGACTACTTTTGTGTGAGTGAGTGAGTGACTGACCAGGTTCCAGTAGAGGATAGGGTGGTGGTCGGTGAAGGCTGCATCAGTAAGGCAGGTGTCCCCCTCGTGGCCAAGCACGGTCTCCAGCTCCTTGCGCAGCACTAGAGGACTCAGGTACGGTACAGTTATTGGCTCACAACGGACACCCTGGGGAAACATTTCATTCATATTACTAAACTTATCTTACAGCAACAACATAACATACCATCACAGGGTCACACATATCAAGGTAATAAACTAAACTTGTCCTCAAGTCACCTTAACTCTGTTTCTTATGGTTCTCTTTAGCTGTAAAATAGAGTGGAACATTTCTCCAAAAGGTTAAATATTTCTTACATTCTAAAAGATACCTAACTGATGAGAAGTGTCTGGATGTTTCAGTACAGACTGTCATAACTGAGTGTTAAGGATTTCTCACCAATAGATTTGTTCATGTGATGTTCATAAAAAGTAAATTACCTTCTTTTGTAGTTGAGATCCAACATAATCCTTCAGATTAGGGTCTGCCTTCCCTTCTTCCTTTGTAGGTTCATCGGGCGGTACTCCCCGGTCAGTCACGTCCCCTGTACCGCCGGTGGGAGCTGCAAAACAACCACACAACTACCATGGACTCCTTTACTATAACTGCTACACTGTACACTCCTCCAAAAAGTATTTATACAGAGCACTGTGACTCCTCTTGTCTCGGTATGTTTATCAAAATCCTTCGTCCGTTGTGTCATATTCTCTAACACAAAATCATAGATACTTTTTGGAGTAAGTGAACATTATGCTATAAATTCTTTCTGCCCTCAACCTGTGGCCATACCCATTTTTCACCCAAAAGCAAGTTTCTAGTTATTGTTCTCATATTTTCTAATTATTTTTCATTTATATACATAAATATATTTTTTTTTAGTGTAAAAGTTTATAGTTCTATAATAATTCTAATGACAGGAAGAGAGATAATTTTCTTCAGCAGCTACAGTTGAAGACAAGAGAAGACTGTACTCATGGTCTCTGATATTACCCAGCAAGACAACAACCCAAATATCAATCTTTTCACAAGCCAATATTAGGTGTCTGTACTTCCAACCAGGATCTCAGGCCCCATAAGAGGTTACTGTACCTGGTGTAGGTTTGCCAGATTCTGATGGATCCTCAGTCTCTTTTGATGGCCGCGGTTCTTGTCGAAGATCATATATTGTGATTGTAAGTAGAGGCACAGTCATCTTCTCACAAAATGTACATCTGTGGAAGAAAGATATATAAAAACTGAGAATAAAATAGTCTAGAAGATATAAGAAGATAGTGTACATAACCCAGGCTGATTTATAAAGGGGGATATATGAGTATAGTGGTGGAGAGATGTAGGAATATGAGGGTTATAAAAAATTATAAAAAGAGGGAATAAGATTTAACCACTTGAGTTTGGCGCCTTTGAATTTGATGACCTGTGATGACCTGTTCTCTTGGCTACAATATTGAATTCTCAAAGAGGTTAAGGTCAAAATGTCAGAGATACAAAGGCAGTAAAATTGATTTAACCTGGACAAGCTGAGTACCAGAATAAAAAGATGAGTATTTTCTGTTATCAAATTATTGGCAATGACATGTGAAGATGAGTACATTGTGTGAATTATGTTCCTAAATATGAGTTGCAGTCAGCCACATGCAAAGGTTTATACTGTAATACTTTCTGAGATGCATAATGAGATATGCGTGACCCAGTGTAAATCAACATTGATATGAACTTGAAGATCACAACAGCTGAAATTTTCAAAGTATTATTTAGGTTGTGGGAAGGAAAAGTGGAACAATATATTACAAAGACAATAAGGAGAGGAGACAGAGGGAAGAGAGAAAGCAAAAGAGGTACAGTAAAGTATGTAGTGATGGGGACGGCCCGGAAGATGTTCTACTGTGGCCACACCCTACAGGAGTGACGTGATGTAGATGAGATGACAAAGGTTCAGCTCTGGTATCTGGACATACTTAGTGTTGAGATTAGAATCATCAGGTCTCCAGCCAGCCATGATCTCCTCGTCGTAGAGAAGCGCAGCACAGTTGTGGCAGCGTGTACAAGAGGTGAGCCACAGGCCGAGGCAGAATGGACCGGTGGGATCCCAACCCAGGGGAGGGAAGAGATCCTGCTGCATTGCTATGGCTTCTCCTTCACTACCCACTGTGAACACTGATCCTGTAAATACACACGTCACAAAAAGTTATACAAATATCAAATATCTATATGAAATTTAGAAGAAATTAAAAATCACAGAGATAAAATCAAAAGTTGTATGCAAAATATATTCATTTATACTGTATGTCATGTTCCACTCATGTTGTGGCAGATGAAACAGGAGTTAAACTGAGAGATGCATCTTTACCTAAAATTACTACGTAAATCTGATTACCATATTATATCCACAGACCAGATCAAGCCATACATAATAAGTAACAATTGCTGCACAAGACACAGGTAACTTGTTCACCACTACCATCAGTGTCACTAACACCTGACTACAGACTATTTCTTTTATAATACTGATTTTACAGCAACAGGACCCTTACACCTGACCACCTCAAATAGCACAGGTCATACCACACCATTGAATTTGTACAAGGAGAACTCTACCCATCAAACTATGTACATGAAACTAAATGCCCACATAAACAATGGGTGCAGTAATACCTCCGAATGTGATGCCTCCCGGGTCATCCAACGGCGCCACACCTTGTACGTCGGTCGACTCTCTTCTGCTCCAGAAACCATCAAGACTGTCCTCGTCCCCATCGCCGTCCCACATGCGGCCACTTTTGTTGGTGACATCACAATCAATATGAATGTTGGCAAAAGTTAATCAATCAAAGCAAAAAGATTTAAAGGTGTTACAGTATTAACCAATTTGGATTATATAAAAAAAATATTTAACACAATATAGATATGTGGTCCAAATTATGAAGGCTAGTTCTTAAATATTCCTGTGTGAAGTGGGAGGTAAGTGCACTCGCTCCAGAAAGAATCATTACGGAGGAGCCCGGTGAATTTGAAAATGAACAGCACGACTCCTATTGTGTTGGTAGGGTTGTCAAAATCCTTCGTCCGTTGTATGATATTGTCAAACATAAAATTGTAAAGATACTCTTTGAAGCGGGTGTACAAGTATTAATTATAGCCATACACAATTTTTTTTAATCCTCAATGTGTACTGCACTGATGTAGATCTACATGTTATGTGCCCTAGAGGCCCTGTACTGTAACTAGTAAGATCAAGACATGCTCCTAGACTTTAACAGCTTAATCTACCTATCACTCACTCTGTCTAACTCCTAATTACTACTTCCACCCATCTCTTACTCAGCATAATTTTCCCTTACTTCAGAATTATATCTAATTTTCAATTATATATAAAAAATTGGTGACATTACTTGCTGCTAATAAAAAAATGGAGTCAAATAATATCTACAATGTTAATATAACTAACAAACAAAGCAATGGCTACTTCTAAATTAAAACCCAACTGACAACAAGTAATGAGTCAGTTCACTGGGCCACATCGGTGACTCCAAGTGTATAAACAACATAAGGAAGTGTTGGTCGTCCATCATAAACACGCTCCTTGTTACTGTCTATATCACGGTCTAGCCACCATAAAACCACAGAATACAAACACTGTTCTACCTTAGTCTACCAACACATTATGTCAAGTCCACACCAAGATTTACCGAAAATAATTATCAAAGAAGTTGGGTGCTGGCAGGCTGCTGCTGATGCTGAAAGAAATAACCAAACTCTTTGAGACCACAAGCCTAACAGGAGCTCCTCTGTTGTAAGGCCTCATGTGAGTATCATAATTTGCACTAAAAATTGTATACAGGTAAGAAATATAACAGATAAATTACTTGGAGGTTCTAAGAAGGACATCCAGCTGTCTTATTAGGAAACAGTCTGAGAGATACAACTTAATAAGCACAGGAGTTATGATACCCTTACCTGTGTATCCCTCCTCTAACAGGGGTGTTGGTGGCAGTGATGGCGTCGCGTATTTCATTATATTTCTTGGACAGTGAAGTTACCGCTGACTTCACGCTGCTGAGACCTCCCGATATCAGTTCATTCTTCCGGTAATTGAAGTTACTAGGGCTGAAATGTTGGGAATTATGCTAGAACACCATACAATAAACATCACTGAATTATAACATCTCATTTATCTAAATCTTTTCATTCTAGTTATGAATATTTTCTCCTTGTTAATACCAAATCACTGTTGGGAAAGAGTCACATGAAAAGTGAAGTCCAATCTAAGGTGTATCATATCTAGTTGACCTTTTGCTGTCAGTCAAGCTTTAACTACAAAAATGACACCCTCACTTAAACTACCAAGCACAGTGAAACCTCCATCTAACAGACTGAGGGAGAGGGCAGTCCACTACATGGAGGCTTCACTGCACTGTCATACTGTACTTTAGGGGTTAAACAAATTGTATATCTTCTCTACTTATGATGTCTCACTTAACCATCAGACATTAGCTGTATATAATTTGATTTATTATCATTCTTTATAATGGGTCGTCTAAAAAAAACAAAAAAGTAAAAATTCAAAACCATAATCTTAGGAAAAGAAAAAGTCCTTATAAATAAAAAAAATCATGGCAAGCAACAAGCAATTAATACTAAAATAAGATATAGGGATTATTTCATCGCTTTTCCCAGCGGTAATGTTCCTAGTGGTGAATGAAATACCCAGTAATTCTTAACCCACCCCCCCAAGCAGAAATAAATAATCTGGCGTTTGTCAAATAAAAATATAAAAAAAATGGCATCCCCGTAGTGAAGGGGTTAATATTATAAATGGTCAGAGAAAATTGCTCTTCATGCAAATGTTGAAATGTAAATATCACTTACCCTGCTTTGCTGTATTTACAAGGCAAGCAATACTGCATCAGCAACACACTAGATATCTGAATAAGCAGACCTACATGATACTGGCTACCTGACAGTAAAGTAAATAACACAGTATGGAAGCTAACTGAAATATAGGAGTAGAGGAAAAAACATTAATAGACTCTTTAACAAATTAAGTCATATTACATGTCAAAACAGCAAGACAGTTATAAGTCATGCTCTCCCAGTGGCTACACAGTACTAAGTTAACCATGATGTTGATTTATGATAATAATTGTAAGGTGTTAAGATCAATTGGCTGCTGTCTTACTGTCACATGTTAGTCAGCACCAACACTACTTCAACAGTCTGTAGTTAAAGGCAGCTATCACCAAACATGCACATCATTACGGTAGGTCTTCGGAAGGGCCAAAGTTACTAAGCATTACTTCTGATAAAATGGAAAGACACTAACCCATTTCTTTTATAAATAAAAGCAACTGTTAATACTCTTTTAATTCTATATTGTCATTAACTAATTTACCTAATACTGTACGTACAACAAACATAATACCTGTTGAAAAAATAATGTTAATAATAAAATAAAAAACAATAGGAAGCAAAATAATGAAGGTTACAATTTCTTTAGTGGTCCAAAACTTCTGCTTTGTGTTCCCTCTTAATTATCTCCTATGGGTTGACTCGGGTACAAATCAGGATAAAAGTTTTTGTAATTTTTGTTGTGTGTTTCTTCCATATTACACAATCAGCCATGATCATTTTCCTTTTTAGAATACTGTACATGAAGAAATGGTGGTGTTCTTCAGGGGTCTTGTGTGTACATCTAGACAGGTCTTATAAAAACAGTATAAACTCATAACTAATAAAGTCTGAAGTTAACCTGAGACAAATGATAAAACCTTTAAACCTCTTGTCACTATAAAGTTAATATCTATCTGAATGTGTACCTGTAATCCTCTGCTACAGCAGTTACTTCATCTAAAACACCACAAACTATAAACTTAGCTAGTGATTATTTTCACCTTTGGAATGACAGAATCTTCCAGGCGAATCCTACATGTTATTAAGCCAATACATAGATTAAACCCTGTCTTAGTGTCTTAAACAATGTAGTTCTACCAAGCCACAGCTCTTGAGTACAGCTGAGTTATGATGTTTAAGGGGATCTTCTTACCTGTGTTATGACTTTTACCTGATTTGACTTGCCTCTGACCTCAATAACAATGGAGTTTTATGTTTAACCTATAGCTATCACTGACTCAAACTATTTCGTAATGTCAAAATATTAAGTACTTATATAGTCACTTGATATTTAACACTGTACAATGCAATCAAATTACTGGGAGTTAGCCCCTTGTGCTGGGTCTCCTCTGAGCTGAATAAAATCGTCTGGTGTTAGCCAAATAAAATAATACACATTATTCACACATCATAATATACTACAGTACATTCTTGTCTTGCTCTACATGCCATCTTAAAACTAAATCACCCAATCTACTCAACTCTCAACAGTAAGAATTTAATGTTTCTCGTTGCTTCCTTCCTTCAATGTATTTTCACAATAATCTCCTGTGTACAGTCATCCATAAAGTCCTGTCACCTCTCCTCCTGAACCAAGAACCCTGAGATTCAGACACGTGACTCTGAAACATTTATGGACAGAATAATGCAGAAGTTTCTACTGTACAGGTATTGGGTTTATGAATCTGAATCTCGGGGTTCTTTGACAAGCTGGATAAGCGATAAGACTTTTCTGTGTGACTATACTAGACTATACTAACACCATCTATTTTACTATTGTCCATACCAATAGCCCTACCAATATCTAAATCAACATTCTCATTGGTCTTATCTTTGACTCACCTCTCCTGATGTGAAGACAGTGAACACTTGAAACATTTAGGGGAGGTTGTATAACACATATACTAATGGGTAATGTATGTATGAAACTTACACAGATGTAACTTGGTAGGAATCAATTTTTGTTCCCATCAGTGTAAATCTTCTTAGTACAAAATTTCATGCAGTTGGTAAGATTAAATTTCAGTATGGAGGAAAAAGAAAACTCTTGTAGGAGGTGGCATCTCCACACCAGCGAGAGACTTACCTGTAGTGACCCAGATCGGCCATGGCTGGGTCGATGTACTGAGTTCGGATCTGCTCAATTTGCTTAGTAGCTTGTCGCAGACCCACGGAGGCCATGTTGGAAGCCAGGCCGAGACGACTGCTACTGTTACTGTAACACCACATGCTATACTTATGACTAACACAACACAGACTACTACACCCACATTGGTTTATCCTCACCATTACAGTTTCTACAACCATCTGATTCTAACTAACAGCTAATAAACATCTAAACACAGGCTATCTTCACTATCACAAGGACAACACACTAGTGTCAATAATAGTGACAGGTGTATCTATTAATAACAAACATTTTGGATATGATAAATGAACAGAATACTGAACAGTAGTTTTATTCCTCTTCATCAATGATTACTGAACAACCTAGAGGGCCACACCTATTAAAAGGTCAGTTTAACTCAATTTGCCATAAGAGTGACAGGTGTGTGGGACTTCCTGACATAACTCTAATGTCCCAGTTGCAAGTGCTGTTGGTCTGAAGTGCTCACACATTTAAGAGTAATGTCCTGATCTAAAGGTCTGTGCCAGAACCACCACCCATCTAGCACTGGTATCTAACTTCAAAGTAAGGGAACTGATGGTTAAATGCACTGCTGGCTATACTGCCTCCTTACCATTCACTGTGCTGCATCTGCAATCGTCCTCATAAAAGAGCTTAAAGAAATGCTGATGTGTCTGTGATGTTATAATGATGTGACAGGAAGACTTAACTTGGAAAGTTCTGCTTCTATGTCTTTTTTCTTCAGAAGTGAGCCAAGTTCAATTTCAATCAATAAATATAAATACATTAAGTAACCATGCAGGTAGTGTTGCTCTACAAGCACATTAGTTCACTAGTGAGCTGCCTGAGTCACATTGTGGTTCATGTGAAGATAGCCATTTGTCTATTCTAGATCCAACTGACATATAGGACTTTTAAGCATGCATCAGTGAGAAAACTCTAAAGTAATAACTATAAGCTTTTGAGGTGCATCAAAATATAAAAAATACAACTAAATACTTGTAAACATAGTAACTTATTAAAAGGTAATACCAGGAATAAAAATATTAAGGCTGGAACTCATTATTATCAAAATAAGATGAAGACTTCCACTGACTGGTTATGTTAGAATCAACTTTTATTTATCAGCCCTCTTAATTGTCTCTATAACAACAAGGTTCAGTTTACTTGATGAAGTCATGAAAACCATCTTCTTGAAATCTGCAGAAAGAACCTTGACATAATTCTTGCAACATAAATATAGTCCACAGTATAAGATGAGCGGGTATAAAGGTCAATACAAGACACGCAAGCACGTAGCCAGGTCTAATTACTGAAAGGATTTGTAAACTCATTGATACAGTGCTGATCAAAGCTGTCAATTCCTCGCTGACAGTTCTTAATTGGCATAGTAAGAAATCATATTTTGCTCCAGCTAAGAAATATTTTGTCCCAGTTGACTTTAAAAGTTTTGGACTCTAATTTTTTCCTCTGATGCTATACAGGAAAAATGACACATCATAATAGTCATAGGGAAGCTTAGAAAGATGTACAAAGTCTCAAATGTAATAAAATGATACAAAGTAAAGTGATACATGAAGGATAATGTCACACGAGCAATTGTATTCTTACATAAGGATCAACCACTAGACTCCAGATTCCCTCTTTTGGGAAATTTTACACTAACTGACAAAACTTATCAACTTAAATGCTGACTATAAGCACTATACAGTACAGTACTGTATCACTGAATTTCTAAATCTTTTCTAGTAAGAGCTGTTATTAAGTGAGTTGGGTCATTCCAGTTACTGAGTGTTGGAGGTCCATTAGTACACCATTCCGGGAAGAGGAAGTTACTAGGAGTCAAGAATTATTCCGGTTAAGAAATGTGTTACCTGAAGGAGAGCTTTAGGGATGGCCAAGTGGGTGTAGATGCCATCAGAGCTGAGTTGGCGGGGTCGTCGGACGCTGCACGCTCTGATGAATGTGCACGTTTTGGGTAAGATGTATTGGAGGTGTGGGTTGGACTAGGAGAGGGAGACAGCGTCCAGAGCGAGTTTGCCGAGCGCTGTACGCCGCGCTGCCTTACGGAGTCCTGGCCACTTCTGCCAGTGAAGGTGGCACTGCGTGCAACGCGACGAGATAACCTACGGGGCTGGCTACTTTGTCCGGAGACGAGAGAAGATATCTCTGAGTCGTCACTTGTGCTCTGTCTTGGAGATGAATCGAGAGCACTAAATGGAGACTCAGATACCTGAGAGGCAGCCACACTAGTGAGAGAGGCCGGCGCTTCTCCGGACATTGATCCCGTGTCGTTGCTTGTCTGAGACGGGCTGAAAGCTCCGAGAGGATCATTTTCTGTGACGGGCATGCGTTTAGGACTAGATGGTATTGGAGAGTAGTTGGAAGGTCTATTAATATTAATATTAGGAGATCGAGGGGGCAAAAGCAATGTCTGTGGCTGCAAAGTACTTAACCTATCATTCTTAACATCTGCGCTTTCCAAATCATCACTGACTTCTGAGGGTTCTGGGGTCTTTTCCTCACTGCTTCTGTCTGCACTACTCTTACTCTCACTACTTTTACCGACAGATTCTTCCATGCTGCCATCCATATAATCTGTGACTCCTTGCTCTAAATTAACAGAATCTTTACTGCTGGATCGGCTTACGCTGGCACTTCTCCTCCAGAATCCTCGGATCTTTTCGTCGGCACTGTCCACGCTCCGCTTGAACAGACTAGATAACCTTTCTGGTGCATTTCGTGAAAAAAACCCTTGCACCAGGCCAGTCCGTGGCCCGGCCTCTTCTTCAGAAATGTCACTCAAGCTATCATTACTGCGAGACAGAGGATCGACACCCTTCATGTCGTCATGTAAAGGGGAATTTTGGTCCACTGTAGTACTGGGAGGAGTACTGGTTTCGCTCCACGGAGGTTCGCTGCTGGCCCGGAATTGGCCAACTTGAGTTAGTGGTTCAATATCAACCTTGGCCAGACGCAGGAGGTTGGTAATTATCTTAGCATCGCTGCCGTAGCTGTCAGATCTGAGGGGGAAGGTAGTGGTGACAACTCCTAGTAGGTGAGCTGGCAACACCAACAGTGATACAAGACCGCTAATATATTTGGCATATAAGCTTTATTTTTTTAAGCTACAGCTTTAACATCATGTAATCAAGATTCTGATTACTTTATGCTTTAGAATTTAAATTACTTAAAACAAAATATAGCAAGCGGGACGTATTTCAGCCATTGTCACTAAATATTTCCAACAAGCTTCAAGTTTAATAATAATACCCTGAAGACCATTGTACAGAGAACGATATTTACTGCAGACAACTGTAAGAGAAGTGTACAGTACAGTACTCACAAAACTTGTCAACTTCAGAGGGGGAGTCTCCCATCAATAATGGGTCACCCACACTACAAATACCTGATACCTGTATAAATAATTGCTTTTCTTTTCATTCATGTTTTTGTTTTTTTGCAAAGTTACATGATGGGAGGCACATGAAGGGTGGCTGACACTGTAGTGGAGAAAGGCATAATGTATTCATTCCTGGCAGAATTTAAAGATCAAATAAAATAAATATTTTGAAATTTTTTTGTAAAACCAGAACACAAGTTATACACAACTTGTAAGGCAATAAATTCCAACTTGTGTGTTGTAATTTTGTTAAAAGTAAGCTACTAAACTATTGAACATACCCTGTGAATACAAAGAGCATTGTAAAGTGGCAATTCTTAATGAAATATGCAAAGGTTATATGCAAAAACTGACCAGCTTCTCTCAAAGTTATAATGGTGGACACCGTTTAATGTACTGGACATCACACTGACCATGTGTGAGGCTCAGTCTTACATAGGGTGACTGATGAAGGGACTCACCCACATGGAACAATTATTACCATAACATTCCAGCTATGTTGTTGTGGTCTAGGACCTTAGTGAGGCCTTCAAGATGCAAACATGAATACCCTAAACGTCTGCTGACATTCCAAACATTCCAGTTCTTGGATATTTGCTGTACATAGCTATGTATGAAATTCAATACAGTACTGAGATGCAAGGTGGTCTCTCATTCATCAGGCACATTGTAGAATAAAGCCTAATTTCAACTTTAATATATCATAAGCCAATATCATTCTAGAAAAAAAGATACAATCAATATATCTGAGACCTCATGCTATCAAACTCCCTCTTACCTAATGTTGCACCAATAAGACTGCTCACACTTTCAACAATGACAACATATTCCATCACCTGTATCCTACACCTACAAGGTACACTATACTGTCATGGCAACCTGTGATTTAAAGTACTTACTATAAATAAACTTGTAGCTACAGTTACAATCCTAGATCTATGACCTATAATGAAGAAAAATAGTACAGTATACCATCTCATAATTTTGTCATTAAAAATTCACCAACAAATACAAATCAATAACATGATAAATGAATTAATACGGATTACTAAAACCAATGAACTAAACATACAAGGACAGAGAAGGGGAGTATAAGATTAGCAGCCCATTAATGGCAGGTGGATGATGGTGAGATGAGACAAGCATTCCTTACACTTAACTACACTGTCTAATTCAGAGTAACAGTGTCTACTTTTTCATGATATAGAGTTTCCAAAGAGCTCTAACTATTGTACAAGTGTGGCAAATGACAGATAACAGCAATGGAGGGATAAGGCATTGAGAGAGAGAGAGAGAGATGCAAGAAAAAATTATGAGAAGCAACAGGAAAGAGGTGAAATAAAGTAATGTACAAATATTCCCTCCAGCGCGCGCACGCACGCACACATGCACACACACACATACATACATACATATATACACACACACACACACACACACACACACACACACACTGCACACATACATACACACTGTCAACAAACACACACTGCACACATACATACACACTGTCAACACACACACACACACACACACACACTGGAGAACATGGACACAGATGATAGTAAGGAAAGAGATTAACATTTTTTGGTGAAATGGAAGAAAACAAATAATAACTGATGACCACCATGACAAACAAACAATAATAATAATAACAATGATAATGACAATAAAAGACATCTCTACATTTTATAAGAGATTTATCCTACATGAGAGGGCACTTTCTAACCAAACCTAACCTAACATAACAAATTCCTCTCCAAATAATATACTGTACTACCTTCTTATCTGTTCCAACCAATGTGCCTTAAGAGACTCCTATTGGGATGGGGGGAGGGGAGGTTCTGAGATTCCTGACTGTTACACTGAACCAAAATAGCTTCACAATGAAATACTGTCTGGAAGTCACCTTTGACATAAACACACCTCTGAGTAGAAATACAAAGAGTCAAATTTATGTATACAGCTGAAATACACACATTTCAGATTAACGTGTGACCTCGATATTCTCAATGAAATGTCTGAGACGCAGGGTATTGCACTACTTTTGACTCGCCCTGTATTTATTAAGAGTTAGCACAGTGGAACGTCTTTTTATTTTTATACCCCCCCCCTATCTTTCACAGGTCTCTGATATGTAAACACACACAATTCTGCCTTCACTCAGTATATTAAATTACTTAACTTAGCTGTACTGATAATAATACTGTATAAATTCATAACATATATATTATAAAAAAATTCTTATGTGTTACCAACAGCAAAAAAACCAAATAAAAGAAAACAAAAAAATTATATAAAAAAATAATAATAATAATTATACCACAAAACCATGTACAGCACAGCACAGCACAGCACAGTACAGTACAGTACAGTACAGTACAGTACAGTACAGTACAGTATATACAAAGTAACAATGAACTAACACATGAGAACGGGAAAAAACAAACAAATATAAATATACAATTAACAAATTAACATTGGTTAATATACTTCAGACTGCAAGTGATCCATATATATCAATATCTACTGAACTATATACTGTAAATGATCCACAGGAGTTATAAACATCTACTATACTTCAGTGCTAGTAAACCACATAGTTATACAGCTACTGTCTGTATTTATCAACATACAGAACATAAATACAGTACTTTTCAATTTGTAGCAAAAGTTTTGTTGACTTCTTAACAAGACTTGCTGGGTGCCTTATGAGACACCACTCCCTGCATAACTTACTGTGCAATGCTCACTATTAGTGCCTTCAAAATATGTCCTTAATGGTGTTCTTCGACTGTGCTGACAAATAGTACTGTCCTAATACTTTACAGAATATTAAGCACAGTAAAAAATAGTACGTAGTAAAATATGGTTTGGACTGTGAACAATGAAGAGTCTAAACTTTGAATAGTAATTACAATATATGTGTTGTGGGTCAAATCATCAAATATCTTCATCAAACTACATCATATGGAAATGCACTGTGACAAGACAGCCACCAGTATAACTTACTGTGGCCAGGAACATTATATCTATCATAGTATGCAGCTAAATGCAGGATGCTGGCAAAGACTGAAAGCTATTCTGAAGTAATTCATTCAGATGACCCATTTAAGGTTGTCTTTATCAGTCGGAGGTCGTGCTTTGTAAGTATGGTACAGTACAGTGCAGTACTGTACACAGGGAAAACAGTCATTATCATTTGTCTTCATTCTTGTTGGCTGGTGCACATTATTTTGGGTTAGAACTTTCCATGTCAATAAAAGCTCAACATATCATTAATGAGAAAATAAAAATAATTGTGGCATGCCATAAAAATGGTTCCATGCATCACAAGCAATGAATAAAACAAGGAACAATAATAATACAATTAAAGAGAGAGGAGCAGGTGAGAGAAGGCAACTGTCTAGCGATGGTAGTGTTCGCTCTGTGTCTAGCGCAAGCTTATAGATAGTGTAGTGTACACACTGTGGCATACACCACGTGCACATACACTGTCAGCCACCCAGGGTGCGCTACTCACAAATGTACGTAGCAGCAATGGTCTTCAGGGCCCATATAGGTTATCAAGGGAGGGTAATCACAGGGGAATACAATGCAAATATGTCATGTTCAAAGAAGGTCTGTGTTATCAGTGGACAAGAAATAATTTAATTTCCCTTCTCAAAATTTTGGAGTACGGCCGTGTACAGTACAACAAGATTATTGGTAAAATACAAGTATGAACTTCATAATAAGGGACAGTTACTGAAGGTCATAACTTGATATCTGTAATTATAAAGCTACAAACACTGCATGTCCAATATTAAATGAAAATATAAGCCAAATTAACATAAAGAATTAACTTAAATTGATAGTTGAAACAAATCTTAAGTGTTTGTATCACTCTGAAGAGCTGAATTATTCTTAATATTTTGTTAGCCATTACAAATATAAAGAAAAATTAAAATTACGAGGTATTCAAACCGAGAGCAAGATACACAGATTTTCTTGAACTGGAGAGTGGCAGGGGGTGGGGTGGGAGACTGCAGGAGAGGAGGCTCGAGCACTAACCTGAGGTACTCTGGCACCACCTTGTCCTGTGCTACTGATATAGGGACATCGGGTGGTGTCCTCACAGCTGTTGCCTCACTCATCTTGTCATACCTGCAGCAATAATCAACTCTTATAATTTATTTTGTCTTAAATCTAGCACATTTATTATGCCCTTCCTGTTATTAAAAGGAGATAACAGTCTTTAAATAAATCATATAGATAAATACCAACAGATATTTCATTACTGTTTATCTCAATACTGTTTCATTTTCAATCTATGCAAAAAATGTGTGCCAGCTCATCTGACTTCAAGATGAAGTAACTGAAGAATGAACAGGTGACCCCCCCACATAAACCATAATCAGAGATCTTGTAGAGTTGAGGAAGTTGTAACTGTCAAATGTGATCATGATGAAATATAAATACTGTACATCTAACAGTTTAAGGAAATATTGCTTTGTTGTCAATTTAGACAAAGTTTGATCCAATTTTGGTGAAGTTATGGCCTACACATAGAAGCATCATGGATAAAAGGAAGGAAAGTGACAGATGGAAACAGTCACAGTATCACAGTAATGGGGGAGCACAACTCATTGTCTGTCTTAGTTTCTCAGCACTACAGCACCTTTTGTTTATAATCTTTAACTTTATACGTACAGAGGTTACATACAGTAAATCTAACCTCAACACTCTCACAATGATAAAGGCAAAAATTTTATATTTTCAGATCGCTAAACAAGCTTTAATTGGATTTGGAAATTGTATTTTTAATACTTTTTAAATACATAATGTTCATTCACTGCAAGAGACACAGTACTGTATACTTAAGAGCAAACAAGTGTCATCACTGGTGAGGACACTTGGTACACTTACTGATCTAATGTGGGAGAAAGTGCATCTGCCAGATCAGTCGGTCGCAGCCGGGTTCTAGAGGTGTTTTCAAAAACACTGTTGTCCAGGGCACTTGTCATCAGCAGACCTGCACTACTGGTGACTGAAACAAAACAATTCAGGTATCTCAAGAGTCTCTGGAAAGTGATGCAGCTACTTAAAAATGCATCATCACCTTAAACATTTACTTCAAGTATTACTGTATACAGTACAGTACAGTATATCAAAATGATGCCACATGCTAGATTAAGCCATAAATGTACAAAGCAAATTATTTTACCATATAGAATTAAATATTGTTATGTTTGTTGAACTGAAGATATTTATACCTCAAAGATACATCATTGATATACTGTACCGAGATGATTTTACTGTAAAGGGATAAGGCATCTAATAATCCACTGATGGCTATACACATTTCCTTGAGCCAGAAGAACCTATTGGGGTGGGGCTGCTGTCCTGGGGGTCAACATATCCCAGTCAACAGAGGCATGACAACCTCTTGCACCATCAGCTGTGACTCCAGGTGCTTCCTCATACTTGATAGATATTTTAATTAGTATTTAATGAAACTTATGCTTTTTGACAAGCTGCAACAATCAAATGTTTTGTTCACTGATTTTAAAACCTTTATCAAGATGGTGAAAAAAGGTTGGCTGCAACAGTGTGAAGAACTAATAAAAAGTTTGTAGATCATTGCACAACATTATCTATGGGTCTACTTAAGATACAATTATGCAGAGTATTGCAAACACAATATATTTCACATTTAAAACAGAGAAAGTCCTCCAGGTAATTCTGAAATACAAAGGTAGCAATAAGCACATGCTTTATACTACAGGTAAAGTTTTCAGTTTCACTCACCTACAAACATCAGCTGTCACCACAAAGGCCCATATTAAATGTTCTTTAGTAATATCAAGTATCTACTTTCTAAGCATGAAAAATTGCAGCTACAGACATGCATCAGCTACACTAATGAAGAAATGTAAGTGAGTTAAAGCAGAAGCTACAATGGGCTAAGATTATTACATTCTTTCTCAGTTCTCAACTAAAGCTCAACCATTTGCAACTGGTCTGACAACACATCAGATTTCTTCTCTTAATTTCTTGTTTTAACTTACTACAAGTCTACTGTATTGTTTGCTTACTCTCATATAATACAGGGACCTCAGTTTATAAATATTTGTTGACATCCTCAATAAGGCATCAAATTATCAAAAACTTCTTTAAGCTGTCAGTTATAAAATTTAAGACCTTGAGAATGGTGCTGACTAACCCTGGCAAATGAGATTCCTACAACAAACAAAATCAATGTTCTAAAACTGTTTCAAAAGGCTGTAGTTATCTTTTGAAATTATGAATACAGTTTGGTCTCATTATCTGTTAAAATAATATTACCTATACACTGGTCTTTACCTTTCATATATATGAGACCATCAGTGTTTGTTTTACTGCCTAAACAAAGTCTGATTATTTAAAGACTTAAGTGACTAACAACTGATAATATAAACAACTACTGTACAGTAATCTAGTCACAAGAGTGTCACACTGAACAGTTTCACCAGACCGTATGCTTCCTGATGAACCTATGTTCATTTCTGTCTAAGTGAAAATTGATATGGATAGCATCATATCAATCTGAGTTGTGACAAACAAACTCTAAACTTTACAAATATATTTATAAATATAAAATAGTCAAATAATATAATTATCCTATACAGTACACTTTACCTGATTAAATGGATAAAAACTAAAAACTATGAATGTTTCAACCATAATATGATTAAGAAGAATCTGCTGGTGTTGTCCGAGGCAAGACAGAACAACACAGAAAGAAGTGAGGCATTAGGGGCATTTCAATAATGGTAGACTTGTGTGGAGGGGGTTCTACACAAGCCACCCCGCTACAGTGGGGAAGGGTATGCATAATTTATAAATATCAAGAGTATAGTAATGAAACATGAAAACTGAGATCAGTGGTGTCTTGCCTTAAGGCACCAGTACTGATGAAAAACATGCTTATTACGTAACTAGACACTTACAAGCCACATTGTACTCAATCACAAGCAGGTCGGCACCGCTGGCAAGACTAGCTGCTGATGACCTCACTATGCTGCCCAGTCTTGCTCGCAGTGCGTCTGATTCAGAGAAGTCTAGTACTCGACTTGTGGCATAGGACGATACGGAGGAAGTGGAAGCCAATGAAGAGGACGGGGCCATTGTTGTGAGCGTAGAGGATGAGGATGGAACTAAATTTACCAACGTAAAAGCAGGACCAATGAGAGGTAGCGAGGGTGAAGGAGTAGATGATGACGGATCTGTGTTAATGATGCTGCCTGAAGGAGCTATGGTGGCAAGAGAGGACAATGATGATGATGAGGAATATGGTGTAGATGCAATGGAGATGGTGGAGGGAGTTACTGTTGTCTTCATGGAACCTGTGGTGGAGGGAACGCTTGATGACGTACTGGTGCATGTGGTGGTAGTGATAGTGGTGGTGGTTGTAGAGGTTGTGATGAAGGCATTAATGGAGAGAGGCGCAACACTTGTGGTAGTACTGGACGAAGTAGTGATGCTGACGGACAGGGGCGATGCAGTTGTATTACCAGTGTGTGTGAGAGATGGGGCAGTAGTGGTGGTGATAGAAGCCAAAGGCAGAGAAATTGAAACTGGTGTTACAGAATCACGAATGGAAGTAGTTACAGAAGAAACAGATGAAATGCATGATGTCTCATTAACAGTAGACAAGGATGGCACAGGAGCTTGTGAACAAGTGGTAAGATTGGGATCCTTAGATGAAGATGGTGGGAAGGAAAAGGTGGAAACATTAGCACTAGAGGTGCCCCCAGGCGCTGGGTCTTTAGTAACTGGCACTGCATAGGGAAGACAGAAATATTGAGGGATTTAAAAGAGCCACGGCAGCAGTCATTTGAACGACGCAGAGGTCAAGTGCGCGACGGAGCAGTCAAGTGAGCGGCACAGCAGTCATGATAGCCAGGAGAGCAGGACCAGCCATGTGAATAAAGGTAAGTAAAGCTCTATGTTAGAGTAGGACCTCACGCTCACTGTATGCCACATTTATCTAGCCAGTACGATACAGTACAGTACCAAGGAAAACTTCTGACAATCTGCAGAGTTGAGGCTTTGTACATCAGTCTAGTATGCCTTTACAATCTATTTCACAATGACAAAATCACCACTTTCTGCAGAGTACATCAGAAGGACAGTTGTATATAATATAGAGTACATTCCAGTATACCTAAATAATAACATATTCAAATTATGGTTATATTTCTCTTCACAATACATGTATTTCCATTTTTTCAAATTCCTTCCATTAACAAAGTTGTTATTTCTGCCTATTTAAGTAAATATCTATGATAACCAAGGCATGGTAAATTACTGAAGAATCAAATCCTATCAATTTAAACAATAAAAACCAAATATATATGTATATATATATATATATATATATATATATATATATATATATATATATATATATATATATATATATATATATATATATATATATATATATATATATATATATATATATATATATACACACACACAGTATATTGCATATGTTAACATCTACTATACTGTACATACTTAACATCCTGTATAAAACAAAGACACAAACTGAAACTAGAATGACATACAGACATATACCACAAGACTCTGCACATATTACTGGCTAGATAAACATGATTTAATTCCATTTGTCATCTTAATACAAAAGTAAATAATTATCACAGGGAAGTTTGTGCACTTGTATAGTAATTTTGTGTATAGTATTGTATAGTACAGTGAGCTCTCTTGGAAGATGTTAATAATGGTGCACTCAGATGGTAAACAACTTTAGCCATCACAGGTGGATAAGTTTTAGTGTCCCTGATTTAAACACATGAATAGGACTAATGCACTTACAGCTAGAGAACACCTGACAGCCAGTCTATGATTGGATGGAATGTCTGACATCACATCTCTAAAGCAGACTCTACACAAACTAACCAAACCTATTCAAAGATTAGGGTTAGTTGGCTTACACTGTGTGCTGTTATTGTGGGAGACAGTACAAGTCCTGGACCTATATTTGAGAAATATGACATGTGCTCAAATCAATCACACTCTGGCTGTCGAGTGTTCTACAGCCACACACGATTTCTTACTACAAACAAGTGTACTTTATGTAGATCATGTGCTTCAGTAATGCACATGAGTTCATCTGTCTCTACATAAGTTGAGGGTTTAGGGGAAGGCTGCTCAAATAGCATCCCGATCTCAACTGGCTGTTAATACAATATGGAGGTTAATTCAACACTAACTACTCTCAAACATTGTTATTAAAAGTCCAGGCAGCACCACACATCTTCTCTTTGCCTAACCTTCCTCCCCAGCCTAATGGTCAGTCCCACTCACTCTCCAGTAAGAATTGGCATATGGGACAAAATGCCTGACTGCTCTCACAAGGGGCTGAGTTAAACCTACATGATATTCAGTCATAAAAATATTCTATAGCACCACAAGATTAATAATGATAAAATAATGATATGTTCTTCCAACTTGTATCAGATACACCACAAATACTTCCCTTACCTCATCAAGATCACCTTCTCTAAGCCATTTATCTATTATCTAGAGCATTATCTTTGGAAAATATTCAAACAGTCTGTATATATTTTTCATTCCATACAGCAGCCACATGGCCTCTTGGTGGTAAATACAATGAAGTGGGAAAAATTATGTACGATCATTTTCCTGGATATATAGAATAACGTCATTACCACACTGAGTATTTTGTATACATTATTGTGACAAACTATTTAAAGGTATTTGAGTACAGCAAGTCACCGATTTACGTCAGTAATACATCATTTACAAATTAGTAAACCATTTACTTGCTGTTCGATATATTGCTATTTTTGCCATGATGCGCACTACAAAAAAAATCAACATGTGCACCAGAATCAATATGATGTGGCAATGTTAACCACAGCTGAGTGTTTGAAGTGGCAACGCTACACCCCGAGTCAATACAGTGAGTGAGTGCTATTCCCTATGATTATTTTTCTATTAATCTCTCACTTAACCTTTAAAACTATGAGTGGAAAACGTGCTACCAGTAAATCCACAAAAAAGGCGTATGAAATCTACAGCTTTGTTTTGGCGAGTTCCTATGTATCTATTTTCATTTAATTATCTACAGTAGTTATATATTTCAGTAATGGTTTGATTCACTTTTGTCTCTATTATTTAGTTATGTGAAATTTCAGTTACTTTCAGATGTCCAAAAACTTGAAACTAGAATGCATACCCATATTGTAACAATAAGTTTGTATATATGTGTGTATATATATATATATATATATATATATATATATATATATATATATATATATATATATATATATATATATATATATATATATATATATATATATATATATATATATATATATATACTGTACATATATTATCAGGGACTTACTGTACTGTACGTCTACTGGGTGTCCTGTCATATAATAGGGAAGCAATTTTTTCTCAGGCAAAACACTATATTCTTGATCTATGATAACCCTTTAATATACTGTAGTAGTTATCAGGAGACAGGCAAGAGAAGCACATTATTTGCACCAAGTGCCAATTCGGGTGAAAGTACTGTACAGTGATACACGATGTAACTTCCCATATTTAGTCTGGGAATGGCTACAGCTCTTGTGGCCAGATAACACAACACTACAACCAATCTTCAGCCAACAAATATCAGTTATTATAACCCTAAATTCTCCTCTAGTAGTGTAACATTACTGTACTGTGATGACTGAGAGCTCATACTCACCAGCCGTTGGCGGTGCCCCGGGAGAACTAACACTTTCGCTCGTCTCGCTGACAGAGCAATACCCTGGATCTACAACAAAGAAAACCAATAATGAAAATGTAGGCGTCTGAGTCTACCAAACACAAAATGTTTCAAGTGGTCAGCAGCCCACCAACAGCTCACAACAATGATCGGGTTAGTTAGCCCCACACACAACAGAAGCAGACCCTCACTACTTCCATTCTAAGGTATAAGGATGTTAATTAAACTGAATTATTTTTCACACCTGTGAGGAAACACTGTGGTAAGAGGTACTGTAGTGTATAACTGTACATTAACAGATACAGTATATACACACAGCAGGGAGACAACACAGTTAAATACAATGTTCTGCCTTAGTCAAACAAAACAATACATGATGTACTGGCTACACAACTGACAGTTCTGGGCCAAAAACTCATAACTTTTGTCCATCTAAAAGATTATAAAGTTTGTGCCTTGAGCTCGTTCAGGTCATCTACAATGTAAAAAAAAAAAAAATTAAATGTAAGAAATGTATTAATACAATATTCTTGAAGTACCAGTTAAAGTGACAAAGTGGCATACCTAAAATAAAAGTTAACAAATTACATAAAAAAGTCAGTCAGTCTCCAGAACCGCCTGTATCTCTTTGTCTGCCTCTATGCATTAATAACATATATTAATTTCTCACCTGAGCTTAGAGTGTCAGTCTTGGCATGGGGTGCAGGGGGATGGGAGTCCAGGGAGGTGCCACTCTCCAGCGACACTCGTGAGGCACTGTCAGCATCTGTGGCATTGGGAGTCGCCAGTCACATCAAAAGGAAAAAACCAGAGACATCACAGCACTAAATAACTAAATAATTGATTCTCTCTCGTCATGAAATAGCCCAGAGTTGGCCAATGTATGTTGAAGATATACACAAGTGTATGTGTGTGTGGAGAAATTTTACTTGTATGTTTTCCTACTACATTTAACTTACGCCAAACTCCACTACAACCCCCTCAACATGGCAACCATAATCTTGGTAGGTACTGAATATCACTTACCTGTTAGGCACTTGTCCACCACATCCAGGGAGAGAGACGATTTTCTTCTCTGAGCCCGTTCCAAGCCCGAACGCTTGAATGCTGACACACCAATCACCACATTCCTGTGAAACCAACACTATTACTAACAGGACAGGAACACTATTTTTAAGTCTTTACAAACCACTTTTCACTAGAGGTTGGATTCTTATGAAGCATTTGTTGACATTATGTTCTCAGGATGGTGAACCAAATCTGATAACATCTGTATGGAGTAGCGCACATTAGTCAAAACTGTAAAGGAAACTGTAGCAAAACCAAAACTTCTTCTCACATACACTGCTTAAAAAATTAACCAACACCAATGCTCTATTAACCCCTTGTGTACTGGGTCCCCTGTCTGAGCTGAATAAAATCGTCTGGTGTTAGCAAAATAAAATAAGTGTCGTCCCTTCAGTGAAGGGGTTAAAATGTTATTCATATCCATATTTAAATATATATTCAAGTCTTAAATCGAATTATTGCTTTACCTGAGTTTATTCCAAAAGAGGTTTGAGTGAGTCCACTTATTCTCCATAACGGCCCGGTTGTAGTAGCCATAGGTGATGGCGTTGGGTGTGATGCCATTCTGACGCATCTCACACAGCACCTTGACGGCCATGATGGGCTGGGAGTAGAGTCCACATAGCTGCATCATCACACGGTAACTCACCTGAAAGACACACCCCAGTTATGGATGTATGCCACACTGAACAAACTACGGCAATATTTGATACAAGACAAACTGAACAAAGATTCTCCACAAACTCCCATTCATTCACTATTATTGAAGGTTTTATCCATACAAAACCACAGGGTCCATAACCCAATATTTGTCCACCTTCAAAACAAAGGACACAGAATTAGCGGTAAGGGAGTCAAAACACTGATGACTCACTTCATCAGCTTGTGAAAGATGTAGCTTCTGCATGTTGGTGAGGATCTTGAAAGCCAACTGCAAAAAGCGAGCCTTGTGGTGCTGCGTCAGGGCAAATGCCGGGAGCTGTGTGAACCACAAGCTGGAAATACAAGATATTGGTTAGGTATGACCTGTAGGAGCCATTAAAGTTTCTTTGATCATCACTCTTTAAGACACACAATTAAGAAATCTGATTCACATTCCTACAGAACATTGGAATTTATATAAAATTTTGTTCCATAAGGACTTTCAATAGTTATAATGTGTAATAACATTATTTACCTATAGCATGTGGAGAGCAAACACTTGGCCCACAGTATAGGTGTCAGTGAATACTTTGAGGCAAGTCTCTGATCCGTTTTTACTTCTTGTTTTGTGCGACGGGCCAGGGGGGAAGCAGGAGCAGTCTGAGGGGCTTTGACCTGCGGGGGTAGTGCAGGCTTGGGCTCACGAAGAGGAAACAATTCAGGTTTAAGTTTAGGAAAACCCTGAAAGGAATGGAAAGACAAATCAGTTATGCAGTTTTGCAATAAAATAACAGATTCCTTATAAAATAGATTTAAAAAAGGCAACATCATTTGCTCTGCAGAAACTAAGACCTCAGGACCATGAGACTTAAAATGTAAACCATACAAGTAACTAAGAACGTAACTTATCATCCCTCTTCACACCTATCTACATGTACCTGAGGTAAATATTTAAGGTCAGTACAGCATGAAACAGGTAATGAATTCAATCAACCAAGACCAACTTACAGAATAACTATAAGTAACACCTTCAGGTAGGTACAGAGGTTCTGGTGGAGGAAGAAAGAGCGTGTGTTCACTCTGGGCCAACTCCACCTCCAGCAGACGAACGGTGGTGTCCTCCTCAATCACCTGAGATGATAAAAAAAAAACTGAGTTAGTTCTCATCTATTAATGGTAAGAAAATACAAGTTAGGATCTGTAGTTAAACAAAAAGAGATTTCCTTACCGATGATAGTGTATGATATAAAGGATATATGAACAAACTTAATAGCAAGAGATTTATGCATGACTAAAGCATCTATAATCAATGAACTGATACTCTGAGACTAAAATCATCACAAATGGTACAAGTATTATGATTCCCCCACTGAGTTCCTGGCACTACAGTAAGAAAAAATAAAAAATAAAAATACAGGTATATATAAATAAATAAATATCTGCACAGTATACGAGTCACTGTCACCCACCTTCTCAGCACAGTCATCAAAGAAAGCCAGGGAAGCATCCTTGTCCGACACAAATGAACGCTCCTCGATAAACTTGCTAAACATCTGAGTGCTGACCATCAGCTGGTAAAACTTGTGGTACTTCTTGTCTCTTGATTTGACAAAAGCTGTAAAACAAAAGAATAATGTTTTTTCTGGGGTTCTGTATGTCAGGATCCTTATCATAAATTAATATTCCCGTTGTATTCTCCAGTGTGGTGATTTAATGCTAACTAATACATCAAAAATCACAAGCCCCATCAATCACCCCAATGTGAACTACACCACCAAAAATCACCCCAATTTGAACTAAGACTACAAGCACCATCCTCACTCACCATCAAGATCAAACAAGGAGGAAGTATCACATGCAGCACCGGCTTTGGCTGACACAATTGGAAGTAAATAGGCACTGTAGCCCTTCAAGATGGTGGCGGTGAAGCGCAGAAATGCCTCCTGGATCTCTATATCAAGTTGTTGCTGAAAAAAAAATGAGAATGATATAGAAGAGGCAAATCTAACACTAAATCAGAAATATTCACTGGAGAGAAAGTGTTTTAGTGATCAGGAGGAGATGGGAGTAGTCTTAGCTTACCTCTTTTCTCTTCATTTTGAAATCTGAGTCAATGCTGCTGTTTGGCTCAATTTTCTGTGACTTCAGATGTTGCTGTAAAGACTTCTCAAACTTATGTATCTTCTCACAGAGGCTGTCCAGTGATGCACGGAGAACACGAACAGGACGATTTGGGAGAATCTTGGTAACAAAATGTTTCTTGTCATCAGGTCTGTTGGAGGCAGGAGTAATAACTATGTGAACATTGAAATAAAAAAGGTTAAAAAATAACTGGAAAAATATTTGGTAAGATATTTAATTTTACATAATATCTGCTGTCACAAGTATTTGAAGCAAAAGATCTGGCTCATCAAGGTAATGTACAAAGTTTTCTAACACAGTGTTGGAGAAGCTGGGTGCTGCATTAATCTACTTGGTATGATGGAAAACACTAATAAGAAATACAGTACTTTCAACTGATGATACTTATTTGCTCCATCATTCAGCCAGAATCCTACACTATGTATTACACAAGTTGTTATAATGCCACTCTAAGTCATTTTTGGGGCTTTAAACTGAACTTAAATTCAAATTAATAAATATTCCAGTCACTCCCGGAAGGAGGGATCTTACCGTACAAACACGCGGAATAAAATAGACAACTCACACAGACATGGCTCCTGTGTCGAGGTCTATACATATCACATCTTGGGGAGGGTCGTACAAATCAAAGAACCTGGAATCCAGGCCAAGGAGGAAGGGGATGGGAGCATTAAGAAGGTCCGAGAGCCCAAGTGGACAGAGGGGGATGTACGGACACTGCCAGTGGAATGGGAAGATTATCTGCAGAGAGAGAGGGAAAATATAACTATAAAGTGAGAGAGATATAAGTACAGCATAGTCTAGAAAAGTACAAAAATAACATATGCTACAGAAATGTTAATGAAAATCCTTGAAGGGCCAAAGGCATCAACCCAGCAAACCCATAATTTTCACGAACTGTATTTCACTGGATACAAATATCGCATATATCTGGATGTTCAGTAAATGACAAAACACTCAAGAGTACATACCATACTTATAGCCTCAGACACAGCAGTGAGGACGTCTGGTCTTAGTGAGTGCAGGAGGACCTTCTGTTCTGTGAGTGCAAAGAGCAGGACTGTGAGGCAACCCTCTGGGCGCAGGTTCATCACTAACTGACGGAACTTGGCGCCACTGCAAGGAAACACAACACCTGGTTAGTGATATCCTCTATAAAGGTAAATAATTGCTTGTTTTATGTCTTTAAAAATTTTACAGACATATTAAAGCTGGTGGTTTCTAAAAATATACATAGGGTGAAAACACAAATGGAAATTTAATATAGGGAGAGGTACTTAATACATGGGGTGAAGCTTCCCCAAATACCACTCAAGTTACTGTATTATCTCACTATCTGTACCGATACTCCTGGGGATTTTAACCTCATTTTGTATATCTTCATCCTGACCATCCACTTTCTCACTAAACTCCCTCAAAAAGTTTAGTTTCCAACACTTCAGAATAAACTGCCTTTTCATTATAGTTTCACTTCACTTCATGAAAATCCATATATTATAAAGTCTTAAAACTAACTGATCTCTTACCAGTCTTGTTACATGCCATTAAATACTAGATCTTTTTTGTTTTGTACCAATTCTGATAACCAAATATTAGTTCACAGTTCTAGAGATGTGACACTGGTCCTTACCTCCCTACTGTGAATCCCTTCAAAACTTATAGCAAGATGAACAGTGAACAGTTAAACCTTACCTTAGGCTTATTGGAGAGTCCTCAGGCTGTGCAAGTGATATACGTTCTTTAGAGTCCAGTTGGATGAGGATTCTAGGTCTTCGCGCACTGGGGAACGGCACGCCCTCCAGGAAGTGATAGATGTATCTGGGTAAAATGTGCCATACAGTATACTGATAGTGGACCAGCTTCACTGGATGGCAATAAGTTATCATTACAGATTGATGCACAGTGAAATTACAGTAGTTGCACTGTATTATATTACCATGACAAAGACCAGCTAAGGATCAATCAACAAATAACAAATTTCAAATATATAATATATAATAATAATAATATAATAACCTTGGCTGTCCAAAAGATTACAGAAAAAAAAAGTCTCCCTTTCTTCATGTTAACGGCTTCATCACAATGTTATGGACATTTACCATCTAATAAAAAGGAAAGAAAGAAAACTGTGGGAGTCGTGGTTGATGTACCTGATCAAGACCAAAATTATTTAGGCTTATTATATGCCTCACAAGCAGCAATTTGTCACAAGTACTTTCACATTAAATTTTGTATTAATCACCGAGTCTACAGAAAGATACTGTACGAAACTATAAACTTATCATGGACAGACTGACAAACAGCTTTATGACTAGTCTACACGACTGTACAGGTATATATCCCTCTAAATTTCTTGTCTACGGAGTTAAAACTGGAGAAAATATGAACAGAAACAATGTGTAGTTTCCCACTCTTATTTGTAAATAGCAGATTGTATATCTTAGAGTACAGTAGATGATTTATATGAAGAGGCATTTGAAATAAAACTGAATTGGAGAAAAAATTTTGCATTTTTGAGCCAGAATAGAATTATCTGAACCATGGTAAGAAGACCATCAGCAGCCATATTGGAACAAGTTTGAAGATCTGACATTGAAGATTATGTCTTCTCATTTAGGTTTATGAAGCAAATTTACCTTGCTTGGAATTCATAAGTTACAATGATTAGAACAATACCTGTTATAAGTTCTCTAGAGCTGTGATAACATTTCT
Organism: Homarus americanus; assembly: GCF_018991925.1. NCBI lineage: Eukaryota > Metazoa > Arthropoda > Malacostraca > Decapoda > Nephropidae > Homarus > Homarus americanus. The sequence goes on along the minus strand of NW_024713650.1, from coordinate 1,123,195 downwards.
GTACACACGAAATGACTAAATATTTGAAAGCAAGTCGACTGACTGGAGGGGCTGGTGTAATGGTGTACAAAGAATTGTGTAGTGGACAAGTTAAGACATCTCTCTTCCAACCTTTACCTATTCAGAGGAGTTAAGACAGGCCCGTGTGGAGTACATAAGGTTGGTTAAAACTTAAGCAGTACGGGGAAACTCCTCAAAGGCCTTACCTTTCTATAGGTACTTGGTGAGGTCCTGAGTTTGCCATATTATGAAGGTATTTTAAAAATCTGTCGAAGGTATCAAAAAAAGGCCAGCGAGAGAGAATACAAATACACTTGTTGGTATGGACGACGTTGTGTCTACCAAAGTGTTCGTTCAGTTTAAGGGTTTCTCTCTGCTCCTGAGTCAGGCGGTCGTGTGGGTATTTTTCATAGAATGTGACCGCCGCCCCGTAAACTTTTTCCACAGCTTCGGAATTCCCTTCTCCAGCCGTAACTGTGAGCACAAAAGTGGAGAAAACTGGCTGGGGTTTGACAGCTTGTGCCGGCCATGACTCCAGTGTAGCTCCCATGGGAAGGCAGAAGAGCGCCAAGTCAGTCGGTACAGGGAAGCCAGGACGATCAAGATATGGGAAGCTGTCAAGCACACCAGCCATGTAGGCTATGTAGTTTGACCGATTCATAGACTTTTTGTAGCACACATAGATGTCTGACCCAACCTTTAAATAAAACAAACAAACAGTGTAGTTAATATTAGTCATATTGATTATGGAACATTTATAATAATAACATTGAAAATTTATATTCTCTTTTCAGTACATTAATTAAAATTGGTATAAATGTGCCTCATGCCCGCCTTGCTAAATCCACTACAGCTCAGGTGAAAATGACGTACTCGATAAAAACGCACACACAAAAAGGAATTTTACGAACCATAGTTCCCTTATTGAGGTTGCGGTCGATGGTACAGTATGAGTGAGGTGCTTGGTCTCCTCGATTAGTCATGATAACACATATGTCAGACACCACAAGTTCATTACACGCAGCATTGTCATTCGCACGTCTGCAACCATAAAATATTTAAGAGGTATTAATTAAAAATATCAAGTACTGTACTGGAGAGATATTTGAGATGACACAAAATGAGATGGAACTGATGTGTACTATTTACACTCGCTCCAAAAACTATCTTTACGATTTTCTGTGAGACAATGGATGAGGGACTCTGCCAACCCCACCGAGACAAAAAGAGTCACGTTGTTCATTCTGAAATTCATCCAACCTCTCCGTAATGATATCTGTTGGAGCGAATGTGCACCAGATTTTTTTTTAATCGTGTGAAGGACCGCGGGAGACACACATGGCAACACAACCAGGTAAAACAACAGACAAGAAACATGAATGTATGAGTCAGTTATTTTAAGGTGTGTGAGAGGTGTGTGAGTTTCTTAAATAATAGTCATAACCTCTACTACATGGCTGGAAAGATGTGAGGAGGAGAAGTGAGAGCACTGATGGAGGTGAAGGATGATGAAGTTTGACACAGAAAGATGATGAAAAAGTCTCAGTGATTAGTGACCAAGTTATGGACCAGATGTAAAATACTGGAGACAAAATTGCAATTATGTGCTCTCTTAAATTTACAGGATGGATAGGGGAAACACTGGAGGGGTCATCCTGCTGAATATTGGAAGAGAGGTACGAGAGGTCACCTGTAAGTCATGTACGTTGTTTGGCCGGATGGGTTGATATTTGCACTGCGTCCTCCATGAGTGAATTCCACAACCTGCGAGTCTGCCATTACACGTTCCCGTCCCTCGTACAACACTCTGAAAGATGGAGGAGATATTAACCACTGAGGAATTAAACAACATCTCCAGTCAAAACAGTTATTTCTGGTCACATTAATTATTGCTAAAAAGGTATCACTGATTATCTGGTCTAAGTGCTGATGTCATGAGGAAGAATTTCATTAAGTATAGTAAAAACAGCATTTTGATATGAAGGGATGTTTTTATAAATGATTCAGTTGTAACGGAACCCTCCCCCATTGCCAACCACTTCAACGAATATTTTATTAATGTTGGCAAAAATCTTGCAGAGAGCATCCCTGATCACCATGAGGAATTTAGAGCCTACTTGCAAAACATACAGCAAAATGAGCAGTTCTTATCCCCTGTCACAACAGATGAAATACTGGCCATCATAAAAATGTCCAAAGCAGGCGAAGACAATATACCAATGAGCATCATTAAGAAAGTAGCCCACTTATTACTACCTGTTCTCCTACACATTTGTAACTCCTCCTTCACTAGTGGTGTCTTTCCAGATAAACTGAAAATTGCTAAAGTTCACCCAGCATTTCAAAAATCTGGGGACAAAGGTCTCTTCAAGAATTACCGCCCCATATCAGTCTTCCCAGCCTTGAGTAAGATACTGGAAAAGCTAGGGTTAAGTAGACTAAATTCCTTCTGCAATGCCAAGAACCTCTTTACAAACTCCCAGTTTGGATTTAGAGCTAGAAGGTCAACTGAGAATGCTCTGCTATCCTTTACTAATGACACCTTAAATTCATTTCATGACAGTCAGATTACAGTCGGTATATTCTTGGACCTCTCTAAAGCCTTCGATACTGTCGACCATACCATCCACCTTTCAAAGCTTGAACATTACAACGTTAGGGGCCTGTCCCACAATTGGTTTACCTCATATCTGTCCAACAGGATGCAGTATGTCTGCTATAATAATCATCAATCTGATTCCTCGCCAATCTTGTATGGAGTCCCCCAAGGTTCCATTCTCGGTCCAGTACTGTTTTTGTTGTACATAAACGACAAAGTCCACGCCAGCACACTCATAAAATACAACTTATTTGCAGAGTATAGTAATCTCTATGCCAGCAACTCAGACCTCCATTCCTTGATGAGAATTATGAACACTGAATTGACTAAAGTCAGGACCTGGGTAATACTGTATGTAATAAACTGACCTTAAACCTTGAGAAAACCCACTACACGATCTTATCCCCAGACTTGGACCCCCTGTACCTTGGTAATACAGTCCTCAAATGCAAGCAAAATACTAAATTCCTTGGAGTTATTATTGATGAAAAACTTAACTGGAGAAACCACATACAAGCCATACACAGTAAAGTCAATAAACAGTGTGGTATCATGTGTCACACTCGACAGTCACTCACTCTCACAGCAATGAAAGAAATCTATCATGATCTTGCTTACCAACAACTGATACACTGTCACACACTATGGAGGCCTCTGGCTCTTCAAAAACACAATCACTGGTTACTGCACAAAAGACAGTTGTACGGACAATGACCTACTTGAAAAAACATCACACAAACGAAAAATTTGCTTAATTGAAAATGTTAAAATTCGAAGATAATAACACCTACTGCTGTGCCCTCTTTGTTTACAAATCTATCAATCACTAGCTTGACAATAATTATTTCCAGTTCCGAAGTAATCAGAGATACAACTTAAGGCACCCAGAGCTACTAAGACCAACCCCCATGTGCTCCTCTCAGTCCCAGACCTCCATAAAATATCATGGTGTGAAGGTGTGGAACAACTAACCGAGCAAAGACTCCACTCTCTTCCTTTAAATCGTCTCTTAAAAAATATCTATCGTCTCAGTAATAATATTTCTTGTATGCCTAATATATTTACAGTACCTGCTTTTATTGTACCAGCAAGACCGTTTTATCAGAAATTATCATGTAAATAGGTAAGAAAGAAAGAAAGAAAGAAAGAAAGAAAGAAAGAAAGAAAGAAAGAAAGAAAGAAAGATAAGAGTATAAAGATGAACTGGAATGACAGATGAACGTTGCGATCATTCCAATGTATTCTTTCCATACTTGGGGAGGTGCACAGTAGTTTTGGTTATGTGAAAGATAACAGATATTTTTATCCTGTGTATTCTATTTACATTGAATTTCACAAACAGATTGGTACAGTATTTCAAAGTCTCTGGAGTTTAGTGGCACCCAATATACTGTAATTCATAACCCCTTCACTTTTAGACTTCACGGTACATCAGGTAACTTACCCTACATCAACCAGTGGCTGTTTGTCGCGCCCTCTTCTACAACAGAGGAACATTTCTGAGGCGCGCAGAGCTCCATGGTTAAGGTTGGCCACCAAACCAGTGGGTGTTGTCTCTATACACGTGTAGCCTGTGGTGGGAGAGATTACTGTACTGGTGCATCTGTAATACCATTAAACACACTGAAATTTATCAAAACTCCATCTGAGACCAAATTTAAACCTCATCAACTTAAGAGAGAAAAGAAGCCATATTGTAACACACTATAGCTATGTAAATACTGTTAGTTTTCACCTTCCAAATGTCTACTCTAATTATTCTTTATTCAGTTAGGAGACTGACAATATTAAAACTCACTCAAGACTAATATGATTTAATTAATGAGCAAATTTCAGTTCAGGGATCATGTGACCTACCTGAACCACACTAAACTTAAAATGACACAACAACTGATCACTTGTGAGATTTTAATAATGTAATCAACCAGAAAACTAGGTGGAACAGAGAGCTACAACACACCATCTGGCACAATTTCTCCAAGAGAGCGATTGATGACAGCGATGTCTGTGATGGGTGGCAGGTTGTGTGTGGACTTGAGTGTTGCACCATCGCACGAGAAGTCAGCAAGTGGCAGCGGGTTGACTGGCAGTCCCGCCACCACGAAGTATTCCGCCACACGCCGCTCTTCCATCCTGTAAATGAACAAACAGCATCAATAACAATGGTGCCCACTGCTACTCACCATTCACTTGTGCTCTAAATTATCATGCTGACCTATAATAAATGGCCAACCTTTATCTAGGCCAATTGAACAAAATTATTTTACAGATGTGACTTAAACAGAGGTTATAGGCAAAGGAGCCTACTGAAAATAATCATCTGATGGTTATGTATACCTGCAGTGTCTAGGTACATTGGAAACTGTATACCTACATGGCTTATTTACACCATATATTTATATAAAGCCTGTACCTACATTGTCTTTGTGTCAAAACAACTGTAAAGTTATATGACAATTTTACTAAAGATTAATATTATTATAATTATTATTATAAAAATACTGGAATATAATCCTAACACAAGTCTCATATGATTAATGAATACTCCAGGTTTTGATTTGGAAAACATTTCATATTTAATGTCCAGACTAAAAAAAATAGTAGATTTATTCATCCTATTTGGAATATATCACATGTACAGCCGCTCAAAATGCTATCTGTACTTTGGGTGTCGATGAATCTTAGAATGAAGACTGCGACTCCTGTTGTCTCAGAAGGGTTGCCATAATCCTTCCTCTGTTGTGTCATAATTACTATCTAGCATAATTCTGTAAAGATATTTATTTATCGACTGTACAATAAAATACTAGGGTGAGAAAAATATCACTTGTACATATAATATAAAATGGATATGAACAACAATTACAAGAAAATACTTATCATATACAGGTAATACACATAATAATACCCCAAGGATAACACAAACAGTCCAAAAATATCGAAGGTTGTCCTCAGCGCTATGGCATTAGAGGCTATTGGGTGAGATTAGCTGCTTCAGACAAGAGATGACAAAAACCTAACCTAACCAAACTGACCCAACCTCAGATTACGAGTATCGTCTGTCGGCAGGAACAATTTATCCCCGTAGTATTTAATATCAACAATAGAAACACAGCCGTCATTCCTACCGAGATTTACAAAGTGGTTTTCTTCCCGATTTAACTTTCCATTTTTTCCTCGTTACAACAGCGGATTGTTGTTCTCCTCATCAAAACAAATATAACAACGCTGATCACGATGAAAATAATTCCAAACAATAAAACGGAACCATTTTCTACACTTTTACAAAATTGTTGTGAAAATCTTGTTAAACCCTTATGAGAATTGAGTCATTCACTGGATATATTTCATTCCCTGAGAGTATATTAATACCTTATATTTTTTCCTCAGAGATTATAATACTGCCTTATTATTCTGGTTAGTCAGGCGTGTGTCAGCATTAGTGTCTGTGTGACTGTCAGCTGAGGCCAACAGCTGACAGTCAATCACTCCTACACCTTGTCACCATATCCTTGGAGGGAACGGAAAAAATAAACGATAAAATATCCCACTAATTTAATACCTTATTCTTATATCCTCTTAGTGTCAGTCATTTCCTTACACCTTGACAAATAACACCACCTGATTCTCACCTGGGGAAAGAAATTATACACAAATTACCGATAACCCACCTGTCGAAAAGTCAATATGATAACCAAATTGGACTCCAGATACCCGCTTTATGTAGGCTTCTAATGACACAACCAACACCTTAACTACCCTATAGAAGTCTTGTGAATGAGGGTAATTGGAAGACATGTATGAAAATCTTACCTTATTGGCTTAAAATTCACGACATAACTGGGAGAGCGGCTGTAACTCAGACACACACATACACAATGGCTCGCTTACTGTAGAGAATGTTGTGGCTCGGCAGCAGGACGCACAGAACACCATACTTGCATCCCTAACTTAACAAAACCTAGATTAACTTTATTTTCCACCAATGACCATGCATTATTTGATGTTATTTGAAGAGATTTAGTACGTGGATGTGGTTTCCTATACTTCAGTTCATTTGATTAGTTAGGAAAATATTAGTGACGTAAGGAATATAGCAATTTGTGAAATAGATTTGATTTTTTTTTACCTATGCACACCTTGTCTATACCAAGTAAGACATTCACGTTGGAGGTGATATGTGGATGCTAGAAATCCATTAGTATTCATATAGTACACATAACAACACAATAAGGTTAGGTAAATTATATTAAAGCTGAAAAGGGCACATAACTTGATAGATGGACACCAATCTTAGGAGCTAGCCAGGTGAAGCAGGAATTTGGAAGAGAACTAGCTTCCAGAACAGAGCAACAAAACCCCCCAGAACTGTCAATTTATTTAAGTAGCATCTTTATAGCTGATACTGAAGCACTGAAGCAAGACAATGAAACAAGACTGAAAACTGCTACCTTTAAAAGTTTTTTTGTGATGTCACTCCCCACCAACACGAGGGGACATAACTTCCAACTTACTCGCCTAGTTATCACGCAGAACGACCATCAGGAAATACTTCTTCACACACACACACACACACACACACACACACACACACACACACACACACACACACACACACACACACAGGCACTCACACACACACACACACACACACACACACACACACACACACACACACACACACACACACACACACACACACACACACACACACACACACACACACACACACACACTCTCACACACACACAGACACACACACGACACACACAGACACACACACGACATACTCAGACTCTCACAGACACTCACAGAAGAGTCAGGACAGGTGACAGACAGAAGCTTACCTCCCTCCCTCCATCACCTGCCTTAGTGACGTCATCACCAGGGATTTCCCAACACGCTCACCCACAATCATGCATACACAACACACAGTCATACAATCACGAACGTACACACACACACACACACACACACACACATATACACACATAGAATCATACATACACAAGTACAGTCTTACATACTGTATATACTCAGTCATACACACACACAAACACACACACACACACACACACACCTCTAATCTTCAAGTAATATTCCACAATAAAGTAAAAAAATGAGAAAATACCATAAAATTGTCTCCCTAACCCTAGCTTATAGGCCCCGCCCCCTCATTGCCCTATCCTTGCCCTATCCTTGCCCTATCATTGCCCGCCTCTCTACTGAATATATCATAAGACATATTGCAATTGAATCAACTTAGTAATACCATATATAACTACAAGATAATGATTTCTGAATATACCATGATTATATTGTAATGGGGTGGGGTGTGGGGTATGTGGGGTGGGGTGGGGGTAGGGTGGGTGTGGGGTAGGGAGGGGTGGGGTGTGGGGTGGGGTGTGGGGTGTGGGGTAGGTGGGGTGGGGGTGTAGGGGGGGGTAGTAGGTGGGGTGGGGTGGCTGGGGTATGGGGTAGGGTGGGTGGGGTGTGTGTGGTAGGTGGTGGGTATGGGTGGTGGGTGGGTGGGGTGGGTGTGGGGTGGGTGGGAGTGTATAATCGTCTGTCTGAATATGCCATGAAGGGCCGGGGCTTTATAGTAATTGTCCTTTTTCTTTTTTATATGAGTACTATTTCTGACTGTGTCGAGTGTTGCCTGAGTTATCGTCTTAAGTATGTATGAAGTGTGTGTGTGACTGTGTGTGTGTGTGTGTGTGTGTGTAAAGGTCTTGGGATGGGGGTAGGGAGGGAAAAGGAGGAGGGGGATAGGAGGGAAGGTGAATGGTGGTGAGATGAAGGGATAGAAGGAAGGTGATAGGGAGGGAAGGTGAAGGAGGAGATGGAAGGAAAGTTAGGAGGGGAAGATGAGGGGATGGAGGTAAAGAGGGTAGGGGTTCAAGGTAGGTGGAGGAGGGGAGGAGAGAAAAGTAAAATAAACATCAACTTAACTTCTATGAATTATAAACTTCTCTGTAATCGAGTTATGGAAGCATTAGACCCCCCAGTCTCTCTTACAAACGTTCAACTATAAATTTTCATGAAAATCAAGCGAGAACTTATATTAGATTAGTTTCCCCTAAAATTTGTTCGTTTTCCCTAATCAATAATGTTAAATAATTGATGGCATTTATTTTATTATTCATGCAAGTAATCAATGAATTAGTGTAATAAATATTTTAGTAATTCTATAGTGTTTTTTATTACTATTTATCTATTCTTTAATACTAAGATGACACTAGGGAAACACTCTAGGCTAATGTAAACATAGCATTATAGAAAACGACGGAACATCAATATTCATTTGAGATATTTTAAACATTAGTCAGTCCTGAGATTAATTGTACTCTCGTATATTAAAAAAAAAAACATCATAATTGACAATTGGTTTGTGTTAACTGCATACGATAATAAAGGAGTAGGTAAGGCAGTCAGTGTTAAGGTCATCTTCACCCCACCCCCACCTCGGGAGATAATAGTAAATAAACAATGATTATTCCTTACCAGGGATAATTTATGCTTGAATGAACACCAGCAACTATCATTATTATCATATGTATCAAAATCCAGTAATTATAGTACACACACACAACCTGTTTTCATTGCAAGTGACGTAACGAGTGAGAGAAAGCGACCGTATTCACGTTACTCTGCCATGAATGGTGTCAGGAGCTTTGTCGGACATGAATTACCATAATAATGAGGGTAGACACACGTCACTCTCACGCATGGCCAGTAATTATTTCATGGACGGAGAGGGTGTTTGTCAGTTTAGTCTGATACCTCTAGATTTCCTGTTGGTTAGGTTTGGTTAGGTTAGGTTAGGTTAAGTTAAATTTGGTTAACTTATACAAGGAGTTAATTTTGATCCTGTGAAAAGGTGTGGCCAGGTGTAAGGTAAATGTAGGTAAATTGTAGGTAAATTACAGGTAAATGTAGGTAAGTCATTAACTCATTCACACAGAGGATGTCTTCTAATCCGGAAGTGTGATGACGTAGTTGTTTCCTGTCGTTCCCGCGCTTTTTTTATTTTTCCCTTTTTGTGGGAAACCTGAGGCCCACACCGGAAGTTGTTAGTTAGATTTTTGGCGGTAATTACTCGCACGCTTGTGACTTGGTGCGTCCAGATGAACTGACTGTGTGAATCTTTGTGTGATGTAGAGTTAGGGGTTTCTTCTCTCTCTCCGTTAAAGATTCAAGTGACTGAACACCATCACCACCATCACTATCACCATCATCACCACCATCATCACCACCATCATCACCACCATCAAAGACATATAAGAGAGATAGTGGGGGGAGGGGGAGAATAAGGGAGGGGGTGGTGGAAGTAGAGGGGGGGTATTACCATCACATGACAAGGGGGATGGAAGGGGTAGGGAGAAGGAGGGGGAGGTGCAGTGAGAGGGGAGGGAAGGAGAGGGAGAGAGGGGAGAGGGGAGAGAGGGGGAGAGGGAGGTTAATAGTGTTTGTTTCCGTTCTGTAGAGGAAATCTATTCAGGTATCAATTCTTTACAGATGTGTAGTACTGTGTGTGTGTGTGTGTGTGTGTGTGTGTGTGTGCACCTGAAATAAAGAGAGAGAGTTGATATAAAACAATAATGGTGAACCTGTGACTTGTCTTATATCGGGGTTGGTAAACTGGAGGTGATGGGGAGGAGGAGGGAGAGGAGGGAGGGAGGGGGAGGGAGGGAGGAGGTGAGGAGGGGAGTGGGAGGGAGGGGGGAGGGAGGAGGGGGAGGGAGGGAGGGGGGAGGAGGGAGAGGAGGAGGGAGGGAGGGAGAGGGAGGGAAGGAGGAGGGAGGGAGGGAGGGAGGGAGGGAGGGAGGGTGGAGGGGGGAGGGAGGAGGGGGAGGGAGGGAGGGGAGGGAGGGGGGGGGAAATCCTTATCATCTCTTCATTCATTCATTCATATCTCAGCCCCAGCACGGTGGTTGTGTCCTGCACACTCAAATGACCGCCATTTTAGTTCTATCTTCCTGACAAATTACCTATACGTGAGGTGCGTGACAGGTGTGTGATAGGTGTGTGACAGGTGTGACAGGTGTGTGATAGGTGTGTGTGACAGGTGGACAGGTGTGTGATAGTGTGTGACAGGTGTGACAGGTATGCACAGGTGTGCATGTTACAGTACGTGACAGGTGTGTGATAGGTGTGTGATAGGTATGTGACAGGTGTGTGACAGGTGTGACAGGTGTGTGATAGGTGTGTGACAGGTGTGTGACAGGTATGTGACAGGTGTGTGACAGGTATGTGACAGGTGTGTGATAGGGCTTGTAATGGCGTCGTGATGGTACTGTGACTCGACTGGAATCAGATTTGTGGTGAAAATACTTGAGTGTGTTGTGAAAATAACTCGTCTCTATATGACAAACCGATGTGCGTAACTGGCTTCGCCTGGCTGATGACGCCTGGCGAACGCGTGCCAGTGGTTTCTTCTCAGATGTAATTGTCTCAAGGTCCGCTGGAGGGAGAAGGAGGAGGAGGGAGGGAGAGAAGAATGGGGGAGGAGGGACGGAGGGAGAGAAGAATGGGGAGGAGGAGGAGGGAGGAGAGAGGTAAGGACTAAAGAAGGAAGGAAGAAAGGCACAAACACACACACACACACACACACACACACACACACACAAACACACACACACACACACACACACACACACACACACACACACAGACAAAGGAGGCAAACAGAGAGAGAGAGAGAGAGAGAGAGAGAGAGACCCCCAGCAGGAACACCTTGCCTCATCACCTGAACCTCCAACACACGCCCTGGCACGAGCTGCCCCAACACTACGAGACTCTCCTGCATCTTGAAGGAGTCATACTAGTTGAGAACCTTATAGTAAAATGTGTGTCTAGTTCACCCTAGTGTGTCTCAGAGCTGTGTTCACCCTAAAGTGTCTCAGAGCTGTGTTCACCCCTAGTGTCTCAGAGCTGTGTCACTAATCTTTTAGTGTGTCATAGAGCTGTTCACAATCTCTAGTGTGTCTCAGGAGCCAGGTTCACCCTTAGTGTGTCTCTAGAGCTGTGTTCTCACTCCTAGTGTGTCCTAGAGAGCCGTGTTCACCTTAGTGGCCCTAGCTGTGTTCACCCTAGTGTGTCTCAGGAGCTGTGTTCACCCCCAGTGTGTCTCAGAGCTGTGTCTTTCACCCCAGTGCCCTGAGCTGTGTTCACCCTAGTGTGTCTCAGAGCTGTGTTCACCCTAGTGTGTCTCAGAGCTGTGTTCACCCTAGTGTGTCTCAGAGCTGTGTTCACCCTAGTGTGTCTCAGAGCTGTGTTCACCCTATATCATCAGAGCTAAATATACCTCCAGGTCATACTAGGGTGAACACCAAGTCATACTCAAGCAACAAGAAGTCGAGTCACCCTAACCTAACCTAACGTAACCTAACGTAACGTAACGTAACGTAACCTAACGTAACGTAACGTAACCTAAACTAACCTAATATCAATATAACGTCACAAATAATGTATATGTCTTTCATTCAATGGCGATATAGAAACAGGTTTTGTCTGTCTGTCTGTTTGACCTCCAAGTTCTAAAGGTCATGTTAGTAATGTTTTTGTCGACCTCTGGTGAGTGTGTGTGTGTGTGTGTGTGTGTGTGAACCTCAGCGCGTGTCTTAAATTACTCTCTTCCGATAAGACACACACACACACACACACACACACACACACACACACACACACACACACACACACACACACACAAAACATAATGAATCAGACAGCAAATTGCAACACAGGCATTCCCTCTCTCCCTCCCTCCCTCTCTTACATTTCCCTCCCTCTCTCTCCCTCTTTTTAAAACTCTCCTCTCACACACACACACACACTCTCCTTCCCTCCCTTCCTTTCTCTCTCCCTCCATCCCTCTCTCCCTTCATCTCTCTCCCTCTCCCACCATCTTCCCCTCTCCTTTCTTCTCTCTTCCCTCCCCATCTCCTCCATTCTCTCCCTCCTCTCCCCCTTCTATCTCTTCTCTCCCACCGGAAATGAGGAACAGGTGTCACGCTCCCGGCTCCAGTGTTGCCATATAAGGGGTAACTATATCCCAGGCGCAGGAGATGGCAACACTGTTTTCTTTCTACCCGATAAAACAAATGAACATCGAATTATAAACTATATAAGATACAATGAGGCTATAGTAATTTAAGGCTCATTAGGGAGTGTTAATTATTCTGATGAGGTTTAATTGGGTTGTTTTAGCGGCAAAGGGTCGTTAAGTTGGATTGCCATGGAGGAATGAGACGAACTACACAATGGATCGTTAGCTGTGCTCCTTCCGGTAGTCCGCTATGCCGGGTGTACTGAGGTGTAGAGGGGGTGTAGCTTAGCTTAGTATACTGGTGTTTAGCTTGACACTTTCTTGATCCCAGTACGATACTTTCCTAACCTTGTATACGACACTTCCCATAACCATCTTACGCAACGATACTTTCTGAAACGTGGACGACTGTGTGTCACCAAGGAGCCAGACAGACAGACAGACGGACAGACATCCAGACGGACAGACAGACAGACAATGTCAACAAAGGCTGGGGACACGCCGCAAATTAGGAGGTTTTCACACCACCTTGAAAATTTAACTTCAACCCAACACTCAAGCGGACATATTTCTGGTTAGGTTTGGTTAGGTTTGGTTAGGTTTGGTTTGGTTAGGTTTGGTTAGGTTTGGTTAGGTTTGGTTAGGTTTGGTTTGGTTAGGTTTGGTTAGGTTAGGTTAGGTTAGGTTAGGTTTGGTTAGGTTTGGTTAGGTTTGGTTAAGTTAGGTTTGGTTATGTTTGGTTTGGTTAGGTTTGGTTAGGTTAGGTTAGGTTAGGTTAGGTCATTAGGGCTCTGCTAGGCTCTGGTTGAAGTTTCTGGTTAGGTTAGGGTTTGCTAGGGTTTTGGGTTAGGGCTTGTTAGGCTTGGCTTGGGCTAGGCTCTGTTGAGGTTAGGTTTGGTTAGGTTAGGTTTGGTTAGGTTTGGTTAGGTTATGTTAGGTTAGGTTTGGTTAGGTTTGGTTAGGTTAGGTTTGGTTAGGTTTGTAATGTTTATTTTATGGTTTCAGGTATGTATGGAACAGGTAAATGATACAGTACAGGTATAATTATAGGTACAAATACAGGTAAAACCACAATTACAGGTAAGTCTACAGGTAAAGGTGTAGGTGTACAGTAGAGCATTATATTACGTCACTGTAAACATTTAGGAGGTAAGGCCAATCATTCTATTTCTGTATATTATTATTATTATTATTATTATTATTATTATTCTCTTGTGTATTATTTCTGTGTTGAAGTTATTTTAATGTGTCTATCTGTGTGGTGTGTAGAGAGAGAGAGAGAGAGAGAGAGAGAGAGAGAGAGAGAGAGAGAGAGAGAGAGAGAGAGAGAGAGAGAGAGAGAGAGAGAGAGAGAGAGAGAGAGAGAGAGAGAGAGAGAGAGAGAGAGAGAGAGACTTAAAGCAGTTCCTATCTCAGTGTCTAGAGTAATGCTGCTAATTTCAGTCAGTAGATGGCGCTGACGTAAGAGGGAGGACTGGCCGAGGAGGACACATTACTAGTTACTATGGGAGGGAGTTTCTCGTCTTATATGGTCATAGGCTCGTCTCTTCCTCTTAACACCTTGGTCAATGTTTACATGAATCTATCTTTTGTTTTCATTAGTTGGTATTTATTTTCTGTTCCGGAATGGTGGAAAATAAGTGGAAATTAAGTGCCGGGTGAAATATAAGTGAAGTGAGTTAAATAAGTAGTTTTGGGGGTAATAAAGTGAGTTAAATAAGTAGAATGTAGGAATAAGTGTTTAAGAATTCACTCATACATACATACAGGAGTTGAGAGGGAGGTAGACAGGTGTAGACAGGTAGACAGGTGTAGACAGTTTGGTGGTGGTGGTCAGATGCTCACAGATACTTGTCAAGGGAGAGGTTGACCCATACGAATTTAGTAGTGTATGTATGTATGTATGTATGTATGTATGTATGTACGGAAGGTGCAGGTGTCGAATTAACGAGAGAAAGGTCAAAGGCTGTTAACACCTGGGAGTCACACGTGTACATTTGACCTCACCTGACCCCTACAATACGACCATTGTTCCCCCAGGTCACTTAGGCTTATAGGATGGGGGGTGAGGGGGGGTGAGAGGTGAGGGAGGGGGAGAGGGGGGGTGAGGTGAGGGAGGGGGAGAGGGGGGGGGTGAGGAGGTGAGGAGGGGTGGAGGGAGGGGTGAGGGGTGAGGGAAGGGAGAGGTGAGGGAGGGGTGAGGTGAGGGAGGGGTGAGGGGTAGGAGGGGGAAAAAAAAAAAAAGAGGGGGTGAGGGGGGTAAGGGTGGGAGGGAGGGGAGAGGGGTAGAGGGGAGAGGGGTGAGGGAGGGGAGAGGGGTGAGGGGGAGGGAGAGGGAGGGGGAGAGGTGGGGGGGGGGGGGGGGAGAGGGGTGAGGGAGGGGGTGAGAGAAGAAGTAATGTTTGTTTTCTCTACATTTCGTTCAGTCTGGGCTGCTTCAGTAACCATCATCCGTTTTCTATACTCTTAGTTTGTTGTCTAATTAGTTGTGGGATTTAAATGGACTTTTATTTGTTGGGTGGAAGGTTAGGGTAGTTAGTTATTTAGCTAATTGGGTAGTTAAGATGATGAATTAGTTGGGTGGATAATTTCATGAGTTTAAGAGATCATTAGTGAGATAATTACTCGGATTATTGGATGATTGAATTAGTTAAGTACTTTGTTAGTGTTATATCGTGTTGATTTGATGTTAATGTTAGGTTAGGTTAAGTTACGTTAGGTTAGGTTAAGTTAGACCAGGTAGAGTTTTAGGTTAGGTTAGGTTATTCAGCTTCTTCTTGGACCGATACAGGTAGATAAATGATGACGTTGGCAACACTGGTTAAGGAAAGGTTTAAACATGTCATTCATTCAGTGTTGGCGGGAAATGGTCGATAATTATTAATGAGTGTTCAGGTGAGATAAACTGGGGGGGGAGGGGATCTACAGGTAATTGTTATTGTTTGTTGTTGTTATTATTATTGTAGTTATTATTAATAGTTAAGGCACTATTATTATTATTATTATTATTATTATTATTATTATTATTCTCTCAAATTCTTCCTCCCCCTCACCTCCTCCCCCCACCAAACACCTGTATCTCATCAACCAGGTGGTACAGTAATCAGGGTGAGGCGGTGGGGGGGCTAGCTTAAGTGTAAGGAACGGGGAGTAGGGAGGGGGGAGGGCTGATCATTATTGTCACCTTGAAGTTCAGCCTCTGCTTCAACAGTTGAGGCAGAGGGAAGGTGAAATGACCTCCACAAGGGTCAAATGAGGATCTGTCTGTCACCAGGTGTAGGGGGGAGTGGTTAGTTGACGTTTCTAACCTGTGATGATAATTGTGATATTACTACTACTACTACTACTACCACTACTACTACTACTACTACCATCACTACTATACTATCACCACTACTACTACTACTTAGCCTCTAGTGCAGAACAGAATCGAATCCACTAATTTCTTTTTTATAAATGATTCCGACTTTGTCCCCCTTCCTTGCTTCCCTCTCCTCCCCCACCTCCTTCTCCTCTACTTCCCTCTCCTCTCCCAACGTGATCAACCTCTCTCTCCTCCTACATCTCCTCTCTCCTCTATCTTCTCCCTCTCTCTCCCTCTCTCTCTCCCTGACTCCCCCTAGTGTGTGTGTTTGGTGTCTGAGTGTTGACACAACTCGAGGTAGGATGATCCCTAACTCACACACTCTTATCCCTCCCTCTCACCTGACCTTCCCTCCCTCTCATCTCCCCCTCTCCCCCTCATCTCTCCCTCCCTCCTTCTTCGTTCTGAGATGTAGAGAAGTGAGAGAAAAGATAAAGGAGAGGAACAGACTCATCGAAGGAGTGTGAGGAGAAGGAGAAGGAGGAGGAAGAGGAGGAGGAGGAGGAAGAGGAGGAGGAGAAGGAGGAGGAAGAGGAGGAGGAGAAGGAGGAGGAGGAGGAGGTAGTATAGTCTTCCTCCTTACTGGATGTCTTATACCCAACAGCGTCACCAATACATACATCTTACTCCGCCCGGAAGGTTAGGTTAGGTTAGGTTAGGTATGACGTGACAGTAATGCAGTCACGTCTAGGTGGCACGAGGGGCGACCATTATTATTATTAGATAGGTGGATGGTGAGGGAGGGAGGGAGGGAGAGAGGAGGGAGGGAGGGAGGAGGAGGGAGGGAGAGGAGGAGGGAAGGGAGGGAGGGAGAGAGAGAGGGAGGGAGGGAGGTGTAATAATATTCATCAGTAAGGAAAAATACAGGTATTATTCCTCTACCTTACACCTCTCACCTATACCTTACACCTCTCACCTATACCTTACACCTCTCACCTTCCCTCTCCCCCTCCCACCCTCTCACCGCCCGCCTTCTCAGGACCCACTTGCCTGAGTGGCACTTGAGTGAGGGTGAAGAATGTGGAGTACTAGGGAAGTGTCACTCTGTTTACACTTATAAGGACTCACCACTACCTTATATTTTCTTAGCGTACCTGTTGTAATGTTCTGCTGGAGGTCTGTCTCTGTCTGTCTGTCTGTCTCTCTGTGTCTGTCAGTCTGTCTGTATCTGTCTGTCTCTCTGTATCTGTCAGTCTGTCTGTGTCTGTCTGTCTATCTGTGTCTGTCTGTCTCTCTGTGTCTGTATCTGTCAGTCTATCTGTGTCTGTCTGTCTCTCTGTATCTGTCAGTCTATCTGTGTCTGTCTGTCTCTCTGTATCTGTCAGTCTATCTGTGTCTGTCTGTCTCTCTGTATCTGTCAGTCTATCTGTCTGTCTTCGTCTGTCTGTGTCTCTCTTCTGTGTCTCTCTATCTGTCTCTCTTGCTCTCTCTCTCTCTCTCTGTCTGTTTACCTTTCTACCTGTCTCTCTCTATCTATCAAGGCATACAGTGAGAGACAGACAGAGAATACAGTTTTACGTACATGGATGAAGAAGCACACACACGCACACACACACACACACATCTATCTATCATTACGATACACAGTATAAACAAGTCTTGTTTACTTCTGTAATATAATTTCTACAGGTTATTGAAATAGATCTTTATGACATTAAGTTCTACGAGATTTTGTTTGCGAGTAAATCAACCAAAGCACGTAGTTGGGTGTGTGTGTGTGTGTGTGTGTGTGTGTGTGTGTGTGTGTGTGTGTGTGTGTGTGTGTGTGTGTGTGTGTGTGAATTTACATACGTAGCTGCTTGTTATGCAAATTGTTCATGTAAGTGTTCACGGGGAACAAAGTCACACTACTGTTCTATCAGCAGCGCCGGATTAGTCTTACTTCCTAAAATGTTTTTAATGACATTTCATTCCTAAAAGGCACCAACAAAGCTCTCCTTTCATTGGGCGGGGCTAGTGACGCGCTCTAAGCCCCGCCCATCTACTCTCTCATTGGTTTAGAGCCTCAAGATACATGTTCATTGGTGGAGAGTGATATTATGCTTCAGTAAATACACTCATCAGTTTTCTAGTAAACATATAATTAAAGCTTTATCAAATGTGTTTAATGGATAACGATTTGTATATTGAATTGTATGAAGCATTTAGTAGATCTAGATAACTAAAATATAAAGAAACCGAAATAGAGAACAGTACTTACTTTAAATGGAAAACTTCGTGCATGTGGCAACTGTTTGTGAGATCAAGGTGGGGCGCGGGCCAGCAGGTGTGGAGGCCCCTCAGTAATCTCAGGTGGGCGCTGGTGTGAGGACGTCTAAGGAGGGTTCCCGTACCTCTGGATAACTGCCGTGTCTTGAGGTAACTTACGTGTCCACATCGTCACTGACGGAGTAAACATAACGTGGCGGGATGGAGTTAGCCACTGAGCGGCCGCCCTCCTACAGCCAGGTCCCCTCCGCAGCCTCCAGCCTCTCTGAATTTAACGAGGTAAGTTGTGTTGTAAATACTTAACACAAATATGTGAATTAATGATATATTTACACCTCCATCATAACCGTATCATGCAGCGGCTACTTAAGGTATAATGCCGGATGTTGTGAAGCCCAGATGGATGCTAATTATGTCCCATTTTAATAATTTTGTATTTGGTAAACAGATGAAACATGATCAACACAATAATATCATTAGTGTCTGTGTGTAAACAAAGTGGTGGTGTTATAGATGTGGCTGGACCTGGAGTCTGTGTTGCTGGACGAGACCCGCTCTGACATGTTCCCAGGGGGCGCCTCTCCCATGTCTTACCCCCCTACGCCGCCCATCCCTGAGTGTGAGCAGGACGTGTGTGCTACCCAACAAAAGTGTGGCGTTGCTCCACTGCCGCCCATAGCCTCCGCCTTCTCCTCTGCTAAGAACGACTTCGAACAGGTGCGTATCAGGTGTCTCAGTTAAGGTGTCGTGTGGGTCCCGGCCCTAATAGGTCCCTTCCCTTATAGGGCCTCACCTCAAATGGGGTCCACGCCTAATAGGTTAGATTAGGTTAAGTTGGAGGCTATTGGAAGTGGGTCCATTTAACCTACAGCACTTGGTGAGGAGGACTGTGTGTAGCTGATGGAGGCCCAGTCCTCATGGTTAGTTAAAGTGATGTAAGAGAGTTAGGTCAGGAGTAGTGTGTCAGCCTGTGTGTCTCATCTACAGTGTTTGTCCCCTGCAGGTGGTGCCTCAGCTGCCTCACCACAGGCACCAGCGTCAACACCACCAATACCACCACCAACAACAAGAGCAGTATGGTTGTGTGGCGGCCGGAGGTGTGTACTCTGGCTACCACTACCACTACCCACACCCTGCAGCTATGGCCACCCCTTACACTACTACCCACACCGCCCACGACCCCCATACTACTTCCCAAATTCCCCACACTTCCGCCCACGCTGCCTACACCACCGCCCACGCTGCGTATACCACCACCCAGGCTACTCCCAATACAACTCCGGCCATCAACCACCCCACCCACACCACCGCCCACACCGCCGCCCACGCGACCTTTGGCACCCTGTATCAGTACTGGGGAGGCTCGGGCGTGGTCTTGACGCCACCGTCGTCACCTCACGCCCCAGGCATCGTGGCCGCACCAGTGCTGTGTCCTCCCGCGCTGCCGCCCTCCACCACGCCCACACCCCCACGTCCACGGAGACGACGCGCCCGGAGACGAGTCATCATCCACAACTGCCCACATCCCGGCTGCGTCAAGACCTACACGAAGTCGTCCCACCTGAAGGCGCACCTGAGGACCCATACGGGGGAGAAGCCCTACACCTGTAAGTGGAAAGGCTGTGGGTGGAAGTTCGCCAGGTCGGACGAACTGACTCGCCACTACCGTAAACACACTGGCGATCGTCCCTTCCAGTGTAGACTGTGTGAGAGAGCCTTCTCCCGCTCTGACCATCTGAGTCTGCACATGAAGCGGCACATAGCTCTCTGATCTGACTCATGAAGCGGCACATAGCTCTCTGATCTGACTCGTGAAGCGGCACATAGCTCTCTGATCTGACTCATGAAGCGGCACATAGCTCTCTGATCTGACTCTGGCGAAGCGGCACATAGCTCTCTGATCTGACTCATGAAGCGGCACATAGCTCTCGATCTGACTCATGAAGCGGCACATAGCTCTCTGATCTGACTCATGAAGCGGCACATAGCTCTCTGATCTGACTCATGAAGCGGCACATAGCTCTCTGATCGACTCATGAAGCGGCACATAGCTCGATCTGACTCATGAAGCGGCACATAGCTTCGATCTGACTCATGAAGCGGCACATAGCTCTCTGATCTGACTCATGAAGCGGCACATAGCTCTCTGATCTGACTCATGAAGCGGCACATAGCTCTCTGATCTGACTCTGTCTACATGTGAGTGAACTATTACTCTTTATAATGACTCTAAACGACTCTAATTAATTTCTAGTCTCTACCAACACAAAGTTGACTCTAACTGACTCTGACTGACTCAACAGAGAGGTGAGGGTCGAGGAATTCTGACTCACTAAAATCCATTCTGGAAATTTTAACGAAGGCGCAAATATTTGGGATAAGTGAGAGTACAGTGCTGTATATATGTACACACACACACACACACACACACACATATTTTATACATGTGTGTGTGTATATATGTGTGCGTGTGTGTATGTATGTGTGTATATATAAGCATGTGTGTGTGTGTGTAAATATGCATGTGTGTATGTAATGTATATATGTGTGCGTGTAGATATATGCATGTGTGTATATATGCATGTATGTATGTATGTATAGTGATATATGTTATTGTAATATAGTTAACATTTCTATATTGTTTCCCTCAAAGGTAAATAATTAAACCTGTTTCTTTATATAAACTTTTCCAATGTTAAATTTAGTTTACCCTGATGTTAAAAACTTTGATCTAATGTTTATGTTTATTAAATAATTTTAGTCATATTAATAAAGTGATTTTTGTATATTTTTTAACAATAAATTTGACTCGATTTTAAAGGATTTTAATTTACTTTACAAATTTGATTCGATTTTAATCTAAGTATCTGTCTGTCTTTCTCTCTCTCACTCTATCTGTCTGTCTCTCATTCTCTTTATCTATCTCTCTCTCTCACTCTCTCTCTCTCTCTCTCATCTCTCTCTCTCTCTCTCTCTCTCTCTCTCTCTCTCTCTCTCTCTCTCTCTCTAATCAGGTATATATTGGGTCTTCACAACCTCTAAACTATACATAATACAGACCATCATCATGTACACAGCCCAGTATACATGCTTGTGTATAAATATGTATATACTTAACACAGTGTATATGCGTATACATCAACTATGTATAAAATTGTAACTTGCATTTTGTTTTATGAATAAATTGTTGGGACATAAATGATTTTTTATTTTTATTGTTATTGTTGTTGTTGTTTTGGTGATTGGTTTAACTAGGAGGGTTGGTTTAACTAGAGGGGTTGATTTAACTAGAGGGATTGGTTTAACTAGAGGGATTGGTTTAACTAGAGGGGTTTAACTAGAGGGGTTGGTTTAACTAGAGGGGTTGGTTTAACTAGAGGGATTGGTTAAACTAGAGGGTTGGTTTAACTAGAGGGTTGGTTTAACTAGAGGGTTGGTTTAACTAGAGGGTTGGTTAACTAGAGGGATTGGTTTAACTAGGAGGTTGGTTTAACTAGAGGGATTGGTTTAACTAGAGGGATTGGTTTAACTAGAGGGATTGGTTTAACTAGAGGGATTGGTTTAACTAGAGGGTTGGTTTAACTAGAGGGGTTGGTTTAACTAGAGGGATTGGTTTAACTAGAGGGATTGGTTTAACTAGAGGGATTATTTCACCTGCTAATTAAAACACCTCAAAGTTACCTGAAGGGGAAGAATGAGAGAGAGAGAGAGGTGAGAAATGAGAGAGAGAGAGAGGTGAGAAATGAGAGAGAGGGAGAGAGAGAGAGAGAGGAGAAGAGAGAGAGGAGAGAGGAAGGATGTGCCGTGGGAGAGTCTAGAGTCAGATATTGATCGGTGCTTCCTCTCCCGCACCTGTCCCACCCAGCCACCCTCACACCCATCCACCTACCACCCACCCACCCCTTACATCTATCTCCAAACACCCAGACACTCACCCATCCTTACACCCATTCATCCACCCACCCAATCATCCTCACACCCACTCACCCAGACACCCACCCACCCTCACATCCAACCACTCCTTACACCCAGACACTCACTAGCCCACCAACCCACCCAGGCACCCCACCCGTTCTTCCTCACCCACCCATCTCACTTAACCTATTTTAACCTAACTTAATTTAACTAACAACAACAACAACAACAATAACAACAACAACAACAACAAAAGTAATAACAATAACAGAGGAGGTAGTTATCATCCCCTGGCACCTGAGATAACAAGAGGCAGCCTTAGTTATCAATATACACCTGTGAGTTACCTCTCTCTCTCTCTCTCTCTCTGTCTTTCTTTCCTTTATTTATTTATTTTTATTTATTCTATCCTTTCCTTCATGTGTCTGTTTCTTTTCGTCTCAATTCTCTCCTCTCCCTCTCCTCCTCCTCCCTAACATCCTCTCCTCCTCCCCCCCCCGGATGCACCGTTCTTCTCTCCCCTCCCTCACACCTTCCTGTTTTGGTCACTGCTTCGTGTGTCTCACTGCCTGATCTCTCACTACGACTTGGAAGGAGAGATAGATGGAGAGGGAGAGATAGATAGATAACTAGAGAGAGAGAGAGAAATAGACAGATAGACAGACGGAAGAACTCTTGGACGTAAAGGAATCGATGGCTTCTCTTCTCTCTCTCTCAGATTATCTCCTTGTTTCCTCCCTTATTTCATCCCTGCTTCCTCCTCCCTATCTCCCTCTGTCTCTTTCCTTTTCTCTCACCTTCCTTCCCTCCCCCTCACCTCTCTCTTCCCCTCCCTCCCTCCTCCCTCCTTCCCCCTCACCTCCCCTCCCCTCCTCCCGGATGCTGGTCATCAGTGGAAGAGTAATTAGTGGGTCCGTATGGGTGTCTGTCCCAGCCTGTCTCCTTCTGTCCATCCTCTCCTTAAGGTCTCTCTCTCTCTCTCTCTCCCTCTCTCTCTCTCTCCCCGTAAGGAACCACCCAGTCATCAGTGATTAACCTCATATATTCATTACGTCACACCAGCGTCACACGAGCGTCACCAAAGGCCTCAGCTGTTCCTTAGCGTCACCAAATATGGTTTAGGCGGCGGGGGGCTGCTAGGTCATGTTATAATCTGACGAAGGAGTTAGTTCAGGGTGAAGGAGAGAACGGTTTATTTTATCAGGAGTCAATGATAGTGTGTGTGTGTGTGTGTGTACTTGTACGTAGAGGTGTATAGTGCAGAGGCTGTGATGACTTATAGGTGCCAGTCAGTCAGTCTCTCTCTCTCTCACAGGAGGCAGGGAGGTGTAATTGTCTGATTCTTCATTTTCCTTAAGTTATAACCTTAGGGAGGAGGGGAGGAGGGGGGTGGGGTGAGGGAGGAGGGGGTGGGGTGAGGGAGGAGGGGTGGGGTGAGGGGGTGGGGTGAGGGGTGGGGTGAGGGGTGGGGTGAGGAAGCCTGAGAAGTGAGGGAGGTGGTCTCATCTTGGGAGAGAGGCGCGCGAGCTGCCTACTGTGACGCACCTGCACGCACTTCTACACTCGCCACATACACGCACGCCTTAACGCACACCCACACCCGCTACACGCACCCACACCTTTCCCACACGCAGCTACCACAACCCTCCACACGCATCCAGACGCACCCACAACCCTCCACACGCATCCACACGTACCCATACCCCTCTACACGCACCCACACGCACCACACGCACCACAGCGACTAAACGACTCAGTAGGACTTTAAATACACGAGCCATCAGACACCATTTACTGCTAACGATCCGTTGTTAGGAGGAACGGTGACTAATTAACGTGGTAGGGGGTGGTTGTGGTGGTGGTGGTAGTAGTGGTAGTAACTGTGGGGGGTTGCAGTGGGTGGAACGGGGTGGTAAGTGGTGGTAGGTGGTGTTAGTGGGTGGCATTTGGGTGGCAGGGAGATGGCAATGGGTATCAGCGAATAGGATTGGGTGGCAGCGGTAAATAGAGGGAGGCAGGGGGTGGTGGCAGTGGGTGGCAGGTGGCAGAGACACGTAAGGCACTATCTTTCCGCCCAACTGAGCGTGGCAGACCAGAGCTGAGACGTCGTGTGCCGGGGTGAGAGAGAGAGAGAGAGAGAGAGAGAGAGAGGGAGAGAGAGCACCACCACAACTGTACAAATGAGGATTAGGGGCCCATTAGAACAGGGGCCCGATCTTAATGGTTAGTGTAAGTTAAGTTTATGGGCTCTATCTGAACTGGGGCCTGGCTGGGACACCTACTTACGGCAGTGTTAAAGTCTCTGAAAGATCATTATTTCCTGGGCATATTTTCGTTCGGTTTTCTATAAATTATAATACACTCAATTTTACGTTTCACATACACAAATATACACAATACATATGCATAGACGCATAAAATACACACCTAACAAGTATACGATATATATACTGTATATATATAGTTTACATACGACTCATACATAAATACACCTTCTACACACTGAATAATATCGAGAGAGGAACAGACAGATGAGACATAGTCGATGAATTACCGTCAACTGGATGAATAAGACTTGGACCGTGACGAAAGAGACGATAATCAGTGTCTTATGAGGTGAAATACGACCTCCCTGCTCCGCCAGCCAGTCAGCCTCTTAGCGTGTAACCCCAAGACCCGACCAATGTTGACAACCGTTATGAAGACTTGTCACATCCCCAACCGAATTCGCGCCCCCTACAGGCCTAATCGTCACTTCATATCGTTTACAATTTATATATCGTTTTCCTTCAATAATTCCCTTCATTTGTCATTAGTAAATTATAAAAAAATAGTTAAATATTCGTTAGAGGTTTATTAGTATAGTTTGTGGTTTGTTGTGGGTTTGAAATCGATTGTTGTTCCAGTAATTTTTTTGTGTAAGTGTAAAAATTTTGTTTTGGGGAGAGAGAGAGAGAGAGAGAGAGAGAGAGAGAGAGAGAGAGAGAGGCAGAAATAGAGCTACTGAGAGAGCGGTAGAGATAGAGAGAACTAAGCATGAGATAATAGTACTAAAACTCACCACCAGAACTGTACACCTTGGAGTCTTACCTTGTTCTTAATTACAGGTCATGCACCGGTGATCACCTGTCTTCCCACGACTTCACCTGCTCTAGTCTATCTCACCTGCTGCTACCTCGCCCCCTCTCTCTCTCTCTCTCTCTTTCTCTCTCTCTCTCTCTCCAGCATTCATTCATTCTACACATTCTCTGTCAAATTTTCATTCATTCTGTCTACGCTCTCATACATTCTCTCTCCCTGTACCTCACACTCAAGCCCCCCCTCCCATATACCATTTAAAGGAACCATAACTTAAAGGAACCACTTAATTGGACCACTTAATTGGACCAGGAACCTAAAGGAACGGTCAGTGAGAGTCAGGTAGTGTTACTTCCTGACGCTCTGACCATCACTAAGGAGAAGAGGAAGTGAGAGAGAGAGAGAGAGAAGGTGGGGGAGGAATGAGTCATCGACCTGAGAATATATTGATCCATATTTTTCGTCTTGGTTCAGATGTCTCTCTCTCTCTCTCTCTCGCTCTCTCTCTCTCTCCATCTTTCACCCTCTCCTCCCCCAACGTGTCTGAATGAATGACGAGGTTTAAGCCATCGAGTCCTGAGGTATTTCCGGCGCCATATTTACCTCGTGCCATTATCAATAAGTCATACATACATACATACATACATACATACATACATACATACATACATACATAAATAGAACTATCATCGTGCACAGGGGCGGATTTGAGCAGGATCCACGCGTTTCGGGGTAGGAGGGGCGTTGATTGGTGAAGAGGTAGAGGTGGAGAACAACAACAACAACAATAATAACAACAACAACAACATCAATAACAACAACAACAACAATTAAAAAACAAGAACAACAACAAACACTGAAACAACAAAATAAATGCAAAAGCAGAATATTAGGAAGAAGAAGAAGAAGAAGAAGAAGAAGAAGAAGAAGAAGAAGAAGAAGAAGGAGGAGGAGGAGGAGGAGGAGGAGGACGCGTGCCTGGCCACAACAGGAAGCCAGTCTCCAGGTTTTTGAAGGCGTCATACTGTTGAACACAATAATGGTGGGAGCCCGGCGCGTGGCCCTTCTGCAGGAGGAGGAGGAGGAGGAGGAGGAGGTGGAAGAGGAGGAGAAGGTGGTGAAAAGGGAAGAAGAGGAGGAGGAGGTGGTGGAAGGGGAGAGAGAGAGAGAGAGAGAGAGAGAGAGAGAGAGAGAGAGAAGTCCTCCCAGACCGTTCCTTATGCCTAACTTAACCCACGCGGGACAAAGACTGATGCAGACAGCGGTTATGGGTGCGGGTGCGGGGTGCGGCCAGGGAGCGTGACACATCTCCAGTTACGGGGACAATTACTTGCCGCAAGCGGGAGGGTGGCCTCAGGCACCCCCCGGACGCCACCGGCCGGAAATCAGGGCGTTATTAAGGGTCTGCGGCATTCCTGTCAAGACGCAGGTGCGGTGGATGGGACGCGTGCCGCAGCCCACGTCCTGTTACTGCGGCAAGCGTCCTCAGCCACCACAATGGGGAGTGTCCATCGTGGTAGTGAACGTCTTATCATTATCATTTTATCTTTGTTATCTTCCTATTTCTCTCTTCCATGATAGATAGACTGAAAGAGAGAACTAGATAGATAGATAGATAGATAGATCATTCAATGCAAAAAAAAAACCCTCACAAACTGACAGTAAAATCAGGCAAATGTGTCAGTCAGTCGCCGCAACAATGTTAAAGTCTTAAAATGTGTATTATGGAATATGTGTCAGATGATATAACGACTATACACAGTTTAACTATCAGTAACTATCATAATATAGAAAGTTAGGGTAATTAAAAAGACCAAGAATGATTAAAAAACTCATCGAAAACTATCATCAAAATATAGGAACTGTGTCGTGTAGGAGCGCTAAGAATCAGTCATCTAGAATTGTTTACATATACCTGTAGGTGTGTGTCGATTAGAGAGAGAGAGAGAGAGAGAGAGAGAATGAGAGAGAATGAGAGAGAATGAGAGAGAGAGAGAGAGAGAGAGACTGGGGATATCAACAATAAACAATGATCCAAAAGAAATATTATACTTTTTGTAAATCAGTTATTTGGGACCATCAATTCTCTCTCTCTCTCTCTCTCTCTCTCTCTCTCCTCTCTCTCTCCTCTCACACTCTTCCCCCTCTTCTCTCATAACTCCTTTCATTCCTTTCCCCCTTACCTCCCCTCTCTCCCTCACCTTCCCTCCCTCCACCACTCCTCTTTCCTCCCTCCCTCCTTCCCCACCCTTCCCTCTCCCCCTCCCTTACCTCCCCTCTCCCTTCATCCCCTTCCCTCCCTCCCACCCTCCTCTTTCCCTACCCTCCTCCACCCCCCACCCTCCCCTCCCTCTTCCCCTCCACCCCCCACTTAGGGAAGGAGTAATTATGAATAAGAGAGGATGTCGTTCAAATCTCCCCTCTTCCCCCCTCTCTCTCTCCCTCATTATAATGATTTTGTCTGTGTCTGTCTCTCTTTCTCTTTCATACCCTCCCTCCCCTCCCTTTCCTCCCTCCCTCACCTTTCCCATACCCTCCCTCCCCTCCCCTTTCCCCCCCTCCCCTCACCTTTCCCATACCCTCCCTCCCTCCCTTTCCTCCCCTCCTCCCCCTCTCCCACTTCCCCCTTCCCCTCCCACCACCCTCTCCTTTTTCCCTTCACCTCCTTATCTCCCCTTTCTTTTTCTCCTCAAGTCTTCTAATATCCTCACCTCCATTCCATCTTTCTCTCCTCCCTCCCCCTCCTTTCCCCACTTCCTCTCTCCCATCCCTTCTCCCTCTTCCCCCACCTTTCCCCCCCCCCACCTTTCCCCCCCCTTCCCGGATATGCACCTGGCGCTCAGCTCTTCCAGTTAAAGTCTCACCTGGGGTATTGATTGATCAGGTGTTTTAGTCAATGTGTGTGTGTGTGTGTGTGTGTGTGTGTGTATCAACTTTTCTCCACAAGTGAGTAATCCAGTCGATGACAAAGAGAGAGAGAGAGAGAGAGAGAGAGAGAGAGAGAGAGAGAGAGAGAGAGAGGCCCCCAGGAAGTACTGATGGTAATAATGATAGTGATAAGGATGATAGTGACGTCTGATTTACCTTAATGATGAACCTTAAGTCCTTCCTTCCATCTTTCCTTCCTTCCTTCTCACTCTCCTTCTATCTACTTTACTCCCTCGTTTTCCACACCCTATTTCTTTTCCCTCTCTTCTTCTCTTCCTTCTCCTTTCCCATTTTCTATATTATTCCTTACCCTAATCCCGTTTTCTTTTCGCACAGAAGTTAATACATAAGTTAATATATCATTTTTTTTTCCTTTTTAATCATTTTTATTCATTTTCCTTCACATTCATAATCTTATCCTAAAATATAATATAAATTAACTCATAAATCCCATTAGGCAACTTAACATATTTTTTAATTTAGTTTATTTGGATTTTTTTGAAAACCAATTTTATTCGTATTTAAAAATTTACATATTAATTCCAATTATGACTTTAAGTGAAACAATATAGACATAACATTAATAAACAAATCTATTTAAATACCAAAGATTTAATATATCCGTGTTGGCAACTTTGGGTTCTCTAGATACAACTTATTTTAATGATCTTTAATAAGTTTTCCTCAGTATATAAAGTTTAATTACCTTATTTTTTTTAACGAAGGGAGTGAAAAATGGGAGGAAATCAGATTAGATTGTCTGTGTGTAGAGGGAAATCAGATGGAAATAATCAATGTATTCGCGTTGGCAACTCTGTCTGGCGCCATTTTCCCTCACCACCACCACAGGCATCCACAACACAATGGCTCCCTCTCTCTCTCTCCCTCCCTACCTCCCTGCCTCCTCCCTCCCTCTCTGTCTGCTGCTCTTCCTCTCTGTCTCTCTCACTGTCTTTGTTTCCCTCTCTTCCCCTCTCTCTTTCCCTCTTTCCCTCAATCTATGCATCTCTGTTATCCTCCCCCACTCTTTCTCTACATCCCCTCTCACCCTCCTCCCTCTCTCTATGTCTGTCTGCTACTCTCCTTCCCTCTCCCCCTGCATCCCTTCCTTCCCACCATCCCTCCCTCTCTCTATGCCTGTCTGCTACCCTCTCACCCCTCCCTCCTCCCCTCCCCCATTCCTTCTCACCCTCCCCACCCAACATATATCCACCCTCCCCCCCTCCCTCACCCTCGTTGTCACCAAATGGATGTTCTTCCCTTTACAATTTTCATTCCTTTTGTTCCATCTATCAGGAAACTCAATTTTTTTCCCTCCACTCTCTTACAAAACACCTCACCTCACACCACCTCACCTCACCCCACCTCACCTCACCTCACCTCACCTCACCTCACCTCTTGGGTCTTTCGGTCTGAATATATTGAGACGCCAAGACCTGGTTTCTACTCTTGTTATGGCGGTATCTTTGTCTGTTTCAGTTAATGCGCCAATGTGGGGGGAGATGTGTGTGGGTGCCAATGTGGGGGGAGATGTGTGTGGGTGCCAATGTGGGGGGAGATGTGTGTGGGTGCCAATGTGGGAGCTGTACCATTGTGGGTGCCTTGAGTACGATATCTTAACCTCATAAATTCAATGACCTCTTCCTTGAGTACGATTCCTTAACACTATAGATACATTGTTTCCTTGAGTACAATAACACTGTACTCTGAGATAAGTCATAACAACAGGAAGATATTACAGTAGAAAATACATAGTTGACTGTATCCATTATCACATAAAATAAATAATAACCATGGAAAAAGGTCTATGTAATTTCTGTAATAAAAAAGATGAGAATAGGTACATTATTTACGTCATTAAAACCAGCATAACAAACCACAAAGGAAACAAAATCATTTGCATATCTTTTAAAACAACACGTAATTAACAAAGTGGAAAAGAATAATAATAATAATAGTGTCATTATTAATACACTGAGGCGGGGAATACACCGCTTACAAATACAAGGCATCAGGAGTACAACATAGTAGGGAATACAAGAATACAATATGGTAGGGAATACAATAATACAACATTTTAGGCAGTACAGGAATACAATATAACCATGGGATGATAGTTATTAAAAGCGCCCTAAAAGAGACAGTCAAGATCGCGACCCAAGTGCCTATGGTGACGGCTGCGACAGATAGCCATTGTAATTTAAAATACCGTAGTTCCCCCTCCAGGTCCCTCTCTCTGACGTCGAAAGGGAGGTAGGGGGCTACAGGGGGAAGGAAGTGGGGGTTAGCAGCCTCACTAAGGGATGGAGGGGATGTGAGGGGGTGCCAGGAAGGAATAAGAAGAAGACAAGGGAGGGGGAGGAGGGAGATAGAAGAGGGGGGGGTGGACGATGGAGGACAAATCCGTGTCAGGAGGTCTTTGTTTCCCCAGGAGCGTTGATAATGTCTGTGTTGATTGTGTTGGCGTCGCTCCTCCCCCTCCCCCTCCCATTCCCCTCCCCCTCCCCCCCCATTCCCCTCCCCTTCCTCCACGTTACCTCCAGCTCTCTACAACCTCCCTCCTCCCTCAACCACTTACACCCTCCCTCTGCCACCCACCTCCCTCTCTCTCCCCTCCCCTCCCTTTGCCACCCCACTATCTCCTCTTCTCCCTTTCTCCCACTTAACCCCTCTTCCCCCTCTCCCTATCTCTCTCTACCCAACAACCCCTCCCCTCCTCCGTTCCCAATCCTCACCTTCCCCCCCCCACCCCCCCTCCTCCTCCCCTTTCCCCTCCCCCCCCGTCAGTCTTCGGTGCAACACTTCCTGAACTCAAAACAGAAAATAAATCATAAACACAGAAGGTAACAAATGGAGTCAAAGATGAAGGTGAATGATGAATGTGTAGGGGAGAGGGGGAGAGAGGGGCAGAAGATGGGAGGAGAGGAGAGGGGCTTTAAATAGTCTCTGTAGAGTTGAATGAACGGAATTATACTAGAATGTTAAGTTGTGTTGTTAGTGTTGTTGTTGTTGTTGTTTGTAGTTGTTTGTTGTTTTTATAGTTTTTTGTTGTTAGTGTTGTTTATTTGTTGTTGTTGTTCGTGGTGCTGTTGTCGATGTTGTTTCTTATTGTTTGGAGGAGATCAAGTCTTTGCACACACACACACACACACACACACACACACACACACACACACACACACACACACACACACACACACACGTGACCATGACAGGAAGATGCATAACAGTTTAAATCCAGTTTAACATAAATGCACAGTTCAGATTTGATTGGGAGGAGGTAGGGAAGGGAGAGGGGTAGTAGGGAGGAGAGAGGAGGAGTGAGTGGGAGGAGGAGAGGATTAGTGAGTGGGGGTGGTGAAATATGAGAGGGAGAGGAAGGAAGGGTTACTATGTGAGAGACAGGAAAGGGAGAGAGTAGGAAGGAGATAGGAAGAGGAAAGGAGGGAGAGAAAAGGAAAGAGAGGAGAGAAGGAAAAGGAGGAAGGGAGGTAAAGGGAAATGGTATGTGACAAGAGGAGGGAAGGGGGTGGTGGGAGAGGAGAGGAAGTGTGTGAAAGGTGACAGAAGGGGAGGGGGTAGGAGGGGGGGAGGGTGAAGGAAGGGTGACCGGACATGACCAGCATGGTGTCACAATGTTGGGGGCTCAGAGAGAGAGATAAGTATGCACCTGTTATGCATGATGCTGGAGAGAGAGAGAGAGAGTTACTAGGTTAAGTCATGGATGTCTTACCCTGACCCATGTGACCTGCAAATATAACTCTCTCTCTCTCTATATCCTTCTCTTCTCTCGTTCTTTTTACATTCTCTCTCTCTCTCTCTCTAACCTGTGTACCTGTGTGGTTTACCTGTGTGGGTCATTACCATCCTAAAACAATAGGTAACACAAACTGTCCCATTCAGATACCTGTATGAAGACCCCGTGTGTGTGTGTGTGTGTGTGTGTGTGTGTGTGTGTGGACCTCTAACAAGCTCAATGGCAAACAGAGAGGCTGGCAGGGAGGGGCTGCCTCGATACACACACACACACACACACACACACAAGTATGCTCTGTCTGTCTTCACCTCCTCCTCCTCCTCCCATTAGACAGACAGACAGACAGACAGACAGGCGGGTAGGAATGAAGTAAACATTGATGCAGCGTGAGGTGGAATTAATGTCCACTAGCGGGCCGACCCATCCCAACCCTTTGATATGACACCATAGATACTACCCCCTCCTCCCTCTCTACCTTACATCAGTCTTATCTATCTTATCTATCCCTCCAGAAAACTCCATCCATCTATCTCGAGCCCACAGTGTTGCCAGGTGAGGATTAACGTGAGGAGATGATATTGTGTGTGTGTGTGTGTGTGTGTGTGTGTGTGAGAGAGAGAGGTTAGGTTAGGTTATGTCAGGGGTTACCTAATTCAACAGCCGATGACACACCCAGTAGTGGTGGTGATAGTGGTGATAGTAGAGTAGTAGTAGTAGTGGTGGTGATAGTGGTGGTGTGATAGTAGCAGTGGTGGTAGTAGTGGTGATAGTGGTGGTGGTGGTGACAGTAGCAGTAGTAGTAGTAGTAGTGGTGGTGGTGGTGATAGTAGCAGTAGTAGTAGTAGTAGTAGTGGTGGTGATAGTGGTAGTAGTGGTGATAGTAGCAGTAGTAGTAGTAGTAGTAGTGGTGGTGATAGTGGTAGTAGTGGTGATAGTAGCAGTGGTGGTAGTAGTGGTAGTGGTGGTGATGGTGGGTAGTGTGGTGATGGTGGCAGTAGTAGTAGTAGGGTGGTGGTGGTGTAGATAGTCAGTGGTAGGTAGTAGTAGTGGTGGTGATATGGTGGTGGGTGATAGTAGCAGTGGTAGTAGTAGTAGTGGTGATAGTGTGTGGTGGTGATAGTAGCAGTGGTAGTAGTAGTAGTAGTGGTGGTGATAGTGGTGGTAGTGGTGATAGTAGCAGTGGTAGTAGTAGTAGTAGTGGTGGTGATAGTGGTGGTGGTGGGGTGACATGACACACCGCTCTTTCAACACAAAGACCCGACATCAGGTGACGGTGGAGGGGAGATGAAGGTGGGGGGTGGAGGGGGTAGAGGGGGAGGGGAGGGGATTCGACCTCGTGTTTCCGCTTCACAATTAAACGAAAACTTGTCTCTGATCTGCCGTCCCTGTGACACTTCCTCTGTACACTTGTGGCTTCTACGTCTCTATGTATTTTCGCTCTATCTACAATAATAATAATGACTAATAAAAAGAACAACAAAAGGAATTAACAACAACAACAACAACAACAAACAATAATAACAACAACAACAACAACAACAACAACAATAACATCAACAACAAACAACAACAAATAATAACATCAACAACAATAACATCAACAACAAACAACAACAACAACAACAACAACAACAACAATAACAACAACAACAACAACAACAACAAACAACAACAAACAACAACAACAAAACAACAACAACAACAACAACAACAACAACAACAACAACAACAATCAACAAGTAAACAAAGACACGTACACAACACACATTATTAAAGTGAGTTGGGTACCGTTTTCAGAATAAAAACACGAGAATTTACATTATGACGTAAATTTTAGGAAAGGGAGAAGGAGGAGGGAAGGGGAGGGAGGGAAGGGGAGGGAGGAGGGGAGGGGAGGGAGGGAAGGGGGAGGGAAGGGGAGGGGGGTGAGGGAGGAGGAGGAGGGGGAGGGAAGGGGGAGGGAGGGAAGGGGAGGGAAGGAGGGAGGGGGAGGGAGGGAGGGGAGGAAGGGAAGGGGGAGGGAAAAGGGGAGGTTGTTATCACCACCACCTACTAGACACCTGTACCTGTGTGTGTGTCTGTTTCTGCACCTGCTTATTTCCGTTCACCTGTTCAGTTATGTAAAAACAACAAGGGGGGCATTGTGGTCCAGGTATATCTGTATATCTGTGAGAGAGAGAGAGAGAGAGAGAGAGAGATCACACACATAAAAACAAAACTATGAGGAAAAAACTCTGGAAGAAATTGTTGACGAGGTGTTGAGTATCCTGTGAGGGGGGAGGGGGGGTGTGAAGAGGGTAGGGTGAGGGAGGGA
Organism: Homarus americanus; assembly: GCF_018991925.1. Lineage (NCBI taxonomy): Eukaryota > Metazoa > Arthropoda > Malacostraca > Decapoda > Nephropidae > Homarus > Homarus americanus. The sequence goes on along the minus strand of NW_024713650.1, from coordinate 1,088,984 downwards.
GGGGAGATGGAAAAGTGATGTAGAAGGAGGGAGGGAGGAGGGTACTTCCGGTGGGACAGGTATGTGATGCTGGCACACACGCATGTAAGGTGTCTCTCTCTCTCTCTCCGACCTGTCTTGTATGTATGTATGTTTATTTTTTTTTTATCTATGCATTTCAGTTGTCTCTTCCTCCCTCCTCCCATCTCCCCCTCTCCCCCCTCCTCCCTCTCCCTATCTTCCTCCTCTCTCCCATCTTCCCCCCTCTCCCATCTTCCCCCCTCCCTCTCTCTACATCTTCCCCCCCTCCCTCCTCCCATCTTCCCTCCCTCCTCCCATCTTCCCCCCCTCCTCCCATTCTCCCTCCCTCTCCCCATCTCCCCCCTCCCTCTCTCCCACCCCCCTCCCTCCCTCCCACTCCCCCCTCCCTCCCCCCCCTTCCCCCTCCCATCTTCCCCCTCCCTCCCGTCTTCCCTCCCTCTCCCATTCCTCCCTCCCTCCCATCTTCCACCCTCCCTCCTCCACCTCCCCCCCTCCCTCCCCATCTTCCCCCTCCTCTCTCCCATCTTCCCCCCTCCCCCCCCACCCCCCCCCCCCCCCATCTTCCTTCCCTCCCCCCAACCTCCTCCAGACCCCACCCAATGTTAAAATCTAACGGTCCAACATACATATATTCCCCCCTGACAGGTGCCTTTCACTTCCGTCCACATCCGGGCGGAGTTTTTAGACGGTGACGGGCGGAAGACGGGCGGAAATGGGCCTGTAGCCGCCTCCTGCCTGCTACTTGAAAGGACAAATAGTCAGGTAGCCTTAAGAGCAGAGGGGGGGCTAGACCTATAGGAGGTGTGTGTGCGTGTGTGTGTGTGTGTCTGTGTGTGTGTGTGTGTGTGTGTGTGTCTGTGTCTGTGTCTGTGTGTGTGTGTGTGTGTCTGTGTGTGTGTGTGTGTGTGTGTCCGTGTGTGTGTGTGTCTGTGTGTGTGTGTGTGTGAAAATGTGTGTGTGTGTGTGTGTCCCCCCCTGTGTGTGTGTGTGTGTGTGTGTGTGTCTGTGTGTGTGTGTGTGTGTGTGTGTGTGTGTCTGTGTGTGTGTGTGTCTGTGTGTGTGTGTGTGTGTGTGTGTGTGTGTGTGTGTGTCTGTGTCAGGTAAGATAAATATACAGACAAACAGATTAAGAGAGAGAGAGAGAGAGAGAGAGAAGAAAAAGAGAGAGGCTGTTAATGAAGGTGGAGGAAGTGACTCGAGATAACCAAGGAGGAAGTAAACACTGGACACCCTGAGGGGGAGGGAGAGGTGAGAGGGAAGTGGGAGAGGTAGGGAGAGGTGAGGGAAGTGGGATAGGGAGGGAGGGAGGGAGGGAAGGGGGAGAAGAGAAAAGGTGAAGGGTGAGTGGGAGGAGAGAGGTGAGAGGGAGGTGGGGGAGAGGGAGGTATATGGGAGGTGGAGATGAGAGGAGAGTGAGAGGGATACATTTTTCATCCGTTAATAACACCTACCGTTAAGCCGTCTGACATCTGAGTGGTCAGTTTGAATTTGAATTTGAATTCCAATCTTGTAAGCCACTGATTGGTAGAAAGTCGGATCATTTTAACGGTTTGGTACTTAAAAATTGTTAACTGATCTCCAATTGGTCAGTTTGAATTTGAATTTGAAATAGTATAACGGTTATTAGCCTTTGTGGACGCCGCTAATTGGCCAAAACCCGGAAAATACTTAACTTCTTGGATGTTACTTAAATGTCGCTACTTACAAGTTCTCGTTTCTCTGTCCTACTTATGTAAACACTTAATTGACGGCTTCCTGTGTAGTGTACTTACGGTGATATATACTGTAGTGTAGAAGATGGGGGGAGGGGTGAAGGGGAGGAGGAGGAGGAGAGAAGAAAGAAGAGGAAGAAGTGGGAAGAGGGCACGAGGGAGGAGGAGGAGGAGGAGGAGTTAGGTAAAAGATAGATATGCAAATATGTATGACGGTGTGTGTGTATGTGTGTGTGTGTGTGTGTGTGTGTGTATAAATCTATCCTTGCATACATCAAGTGTGCGTATAAATGTGTGCATGGTTGACAAGTCTGGCTAGGTATAGATGATTATTTGTACGTGTATATATGTATGTATGTATGTATGTATGTATGTATCGCTTATGTAATATTAAAGTTTACAAAGGTTAAGCAAAGGTAAACATCCGACATTTTTTTTACTGCAGGATATTCCGTAATTGCTTCTTCCCCATAGTGCATATAGTGTGATGTAATAGTGAGAGGGGGTGAGGAGAACAGAGAGAGAGAGAGAGACAATCGAAACTAAAAGTAAAAGAGATACAAAAGAGATAGAGAGAGAGAGACAGACAGAGAGAGACAGAGAGAGGAGGAAGAAGAACGACACACCGTAAAATAATCCAGAGGGAACATTTTACCACCCAGCTCAATTGAGGTAAGGAAAGACCAGTCATTGCGGTGTTCCCGGGGTCACAAGTCCAACCGCCTCATTTAAGCCCCTCTACGTCCTCCTCGCGACCTCCTACGGGGATTTTCGGGGTTTGGAGTCCTTCTTGAGGCTTCCCGCTAGCCGTAGGACTCCCCGGAGAGCGTCCTAGAGGGTGGCGAAGGCTCGTAAAACTGACGGAGGAACGCAGGTGTCACAGCAGGGATATCTCGCTCGTTCGGGTAAACATGGCCGTATATGGCAAGACTTTTTCACCCTGGGCAGAAAGGGTTAGTCCGCACCGTGACGCAGCAACCCCCATCCCCCTTCCCTCTTCCCCCTCCCCTCCCCCCCATTACCGCTACTGATGTTGTCGTCTCGGACTGTCATCTTCCTACTGCTGTCATCATCTCCCGGGTTGCCACATCAGGTCTTGGGTTGTCATCATTTCTCGGGTTGTCATGTCCTTGGTGGTCATATCCCGCTTTGTCACATTGTCCCAAGTTGCCATTTTACTTGTCGTCATGTTCCTTACTGTCGATAATGGCTTTGTATTCTCTCACATATATTCTTCTTGCCCCCGGAGTCCTGTCTTATCTATCTGGTTCTGACGGGGTGTTCCTCAAGAGCTTCACCGTCCACTGTCACCTCTCTGGTTCTGGCGGGGTGTTCCTCAAGGGCTTCACCGTCCACTGTCACCTCTCTGGTTCTGACGGGGTGTTCCTCAAGAGCTTCACCGTCCACTGTCACCTCTCTGGTTCTGACGGGGTGTTCCTCAAGGGCTTCACCGTCCACTGTCACCTCTCTGGTTCTGACGGGGTGTTCCTCAAGAGCTTCACCGTCCACTGTCACCTCTCTGGTTCTGACGGGGTGTTCCTCAAGGGCTTCACCGTCCACTGTCACCTCTCTGGTTCTGACGGGGCGCAGGAAACCAATGTTTGTACCATCAAGTGTCTTCCGCTACGACAACACAATCCCGCCGAGTCACCACACGATCCAGGGTTCCAGGGTTCGCATCTCCAGACATTCGTAAGTGTTCTTTTATATCTTTCTCTTAAATGGAAATAAGAAAATTCATATAAGCGACATTCTTAATTCTGAACACATCGTAAAGGGAGACAGATGCATTCTCACACCTCCTCCATTCACGTGGGAAAGATTTAACTTACGAAATATTAAGAATCCATCATTTATCGTAGCTTTTGTGAGACAGATGCACTAACACGTCTCTAGTTAAAGAGAAATACGTAAAATAAGAACCTTTGAGAATCTCTGTTTGTGTCGTAGCTTAAGTGAGACAGATGCATTCAGGCGTCAAAACTTATCGTAAAAGGTTTTAAATATCTTTCTTTGTGTCTTTGTTAAGTAAGACATCTCCAATTAGCAGGGAAATTAAATATAAGTAACTGTGAACATCTCGGTCATGGTATATCACCGTTCTGTCGCACATTGCAAGTGTTGGTCACAAAAAGGACATTATTCTAAATGATTCGGAGGGTAAATATTGACTCAACTCGTCCCAAGGCTCAATTACCAACCATTTTTTCACCACACACACACACACACACACTCACACACACACACACACACACACTCACACACACACACACACACACACACACACACACACACACACACACACACACACACACAGACACACACACACACACACACACACACACACACACACACACACACACACACACAGACACACACACACACACACACACACACACACACACACACACACACACACACACACACACACACACACACACACACACACACACACACACACACACACACACTCACTATTACTGCATACCCCTACAGGACAGATCCAAGAGGCCATAACTTAACACAACAAAACAATAATTATCCAACTCATCTGAGATCTTGGTGGGATAAATCCACATGCCAAGTTGGGTTAAAATCCATCACCGTTTGTTTGAGTTATCCTGTTGACAAATCTCCCGACAGACGGACGGATGGACGGACGGAGAGACAAATACTGTGTATGTTTACAAACTTCATACAGGATATGTTGTTTATGTTGGCAAGACTTCATGATTTCAACGATCTTTACATTGACGAATATAAACAGAGAGAGAGAGAGAGAGAGAGAGAGAGAGAGAGAGAGAGAGAGAGAGACTGTCAAGGATACAGACGCACTGAGACAGAGACAAAGAATTAAAGGTGATGAAGATAGATAGATAGATAGATAGATAGAGGCTGTCAGACAAAGACATATAGAGAGAGACACACAAGGAGAGACAAAGAACTAAATAAGGAGATGAGAAAGAGAGAGAGAGAGAGAGAGAGAGAGAGAGATCACTATCAGTCGCCGGTGGAGATAAAATATAGTGCAGGTAATGTGAGTGTGTCAGCGTTAAGTTGCCAAGGCTGTCTACATACCCCACATCACCTGCTGCCTCTCTGTGTCTGTCTGTATGTATGTGTGTCTGTCTGTATGTATGTGTGTGTGTGTGTGTGTGTTTTAGTCTGTCTTTATTTGTTTGTCCTTTTCTATGTCCATTTATATATCAAGTAATTTCCTATCTATCTATCCTGCTCCTTCCCTACCCCACCTTAACCCCCCCCCCCTTCACTAGCGAGGCTGCCAGTCCAGTATCAGATATCAGGTGCATCGCCTTTAAGGGTCTAGAGAGGTGGGAGGGGGAGGGGGGAGGGGGGAAGTGAGGGGAGGGGAGGAAGAGGAGTGGGAGGGGAAGGATGGGACGTCTATTTCTTTTCACTTCTCCTGTCACCATATGTCACGTTCTGTCTAAGGCTGTCACCACCTGTCATAAGCTAGGTCTGTCACTACCTGTCATAACTTCCACTACCTGTGATAATAACTATAGTCTCAGTTACCGTTATACAATAAACGAAGAGTTATTCAATCAATATGGTTTTATTTACTTATTTCTTACCTTTAATCTTATCACCCGTGTTGGCGTATGTTGGAGTACCTATGTTATCTCTTCATTAACCATATTTCTAAGGTTTTTCTAAGGTTACTGAGTCGATCACGAACTACCCATATATTACACCATAGTCGTTGTTGTCTGATAAATACTCTAGAAGTATTTCAGTCACGATTTCTCTGTCTATTGGGCCGAAACAAAGATAATTTATAATAAAAATCAAGACTCCTGAAAGAGGTGGATTTTGTTTACTTTTGCCGTGGTGGTTTGTGTTGCCGCTTCTGAGTGGCCAGACTGTCGGGCAGCGTGTGTGGCCGTGTGTGATTGGTCAGAAGAGTTCATGTGACTTGCTAACTCTAGCACACTCGCGCCAAAAGCTGGGAAAAGTCAACAGATTTATGTTTTTTCTGCTCCTGGGTAAACACGAAGGTACACTGTGGCCCAGAACCCAATTTGGATATCAAGTGTATTGATTCTTGATACTTGAAGGGCCTTACACGCAAGACAAGCAATTAACTAACATTAGCATTCGTCTGCTCAGGGAACAAATGCTGCCAAGTTTATGTCGGACTTGAACCAAGATGGCAAAATGTAGAGATAAAAAAGTAGCGCATTTTCTTATATATTTTTTTACTTTTTTTGCTATAAAACCTAAAATATATTATGTATTAATTATTTTAAGCATATATTATTGTGTTTTTATCTGTTTCTTGTCTTTATAATGATAAACGAGAAAGGAGTGTGCTAGATGGGTAACTCGCCTAAGCTGGTAACTCTGCTGGAGACAGACAGCGGCTGTAACACTGATAAAGTGAGTCTGTGTTTGTGTTTTGTTTAGACATTTAAAAAGTAACATTGTGGGCAAGTGGCGCAAGATTCCTCCTGTTGAACATATTATAAGGAATTAGCAGTATATAAACATTATGCAGGTCAAATCATCATCACAACATTGTCAGTAACGATGGTAAGTGAAATAATCTGTTCACCTTTCCTTTCATAACAAATCTCTACAATAACCATCCATACATTTCTCCTACAGTACTAAATGCTTTACATATAACCTGTGATGTATTCTTACAATAGAAGCTGAACTATGGGGGAATAATAGACACTGATAGTATTAATGATTAAAAAAAATAGTGACTCGTATATCTCAAGATGTTTACTATGATTTTATTTAACTGTTGTGGCTTGGCGTTGGTGATAGGCTTTATGTGTTCTACAGCAAATATTAGAAGAACAAGTTACAGCAAATTAAGTAAATATTAAGTAGAGTGATTGATGGTTGAAAATATTACGAATTTGTGATGGAATAGCGGGGAGGTTATATTATATAGGCTTTTGTTTTAATATTAGTTCCTGCGATTTAGCTTAATGGTCCATAATACTGATCGTTTATTATTTTTTTTAGTAAGGAATTGAATTTATTCTTCGGCATTTCGAGTATTTTAACCGATAAGTGAGCAGGGCTTTGAAGTAGAGGGGAAATGTGGGTTAAAATACTAAAAAGAACGCCCAACAAACCTAACCTAACCCAACCCAACTTAACCTTTAAAAATCCTAAAACCATAAAACACTTTATTATTGTTTTCGGTGTTTAATGTGTTGGTATAGTTTTCGGTATTCAGATGAGAAGGAGGGAGGATCCATGAACTTGAAAGCGATTTTTAAACCTAACCTAACCTAACCTAACCTAACCTAACCTAACCTAACCTAACCTAACCTAACCATGTCAGCTGAAACACCAAATAACAACGAGATGATAAAGAAGAAACTGTTACTTTCCTTATACGACCTTTAAGTAACTTGGAGAGGTCAAGGATCTTACGAGTGTTTGATAAGTCAACTGGGGGGGGGGGGGATTATTGACACCCGGAGTTAACAGTTACCCACCAACACAACCCGGTTATACACGTTAACTCTGGCTTAAGAATTAATGTTTCATGTAAAATTGAATAAAGATGCGGATAAATTGGTGTAGGAATAAATAAAACGAAGGAATTACGATCTATAGTAAATTAGACAGAAATTTAGATACGTGAATAACAATGGTAGAAAAATATTGACATTAAAGAAACGAAATACGTAAATTGATAAAATACAACGAATAATTAATATAGAAGAAATATATATAATTATGAGATAGGATTAAGTAAGATATAAAATAGATATATAATGATAAAGTCAATTGATATAATGGTCTTGATAGCTACATTAAAAAAGATAAGCGTAAATAGGTGAGAATACAGAGAAAAATATTTATGTAAATGTGTAAATGGATAGTGAAACATTGTTGTTTATATATATTTGATGAAATTTAACCCTTTATGTATAATGATTTAACCCATTAAATACAATTATTTAACCCTTTAAGTACAAATTAACCCCATGAGTACAATGACTTTAACCTCTTGAGTACAATGACTTGATAATTTGAAGTAATCCTGTGAGTACAATGACTTTAACCCTTTGAGTACAATGAATTTAACCCTTTGATTGCAATGGCTTTAACCTCTTGAGTACAATGACTTAACCCTTTGAGTACAATGACTTTAACCATTTGAGTACAATGAATTTAACCATTTGATTGCAATGACTTTAACCCCTTGAGTATAATGAATTTAACCCCTTGAGTATAATGACTTAACCTCTTGAGTACAATGATTTTAACCCTTTGATTGCAATGACTTAACCCCTTGAGTACAATGACTTAACCCCCATCTCCCCAACACACACAGGGATTTGTCTTAAGTATAGGGAGCCCAAGCTGATGTATATGTCCAGAGGCACGTACATACATACATACATACATACATACATACATACATACATGATAACACTTCGAAAACAGTCATCACAAACTCCAGTGATTTCATAATACTTCCTGGCGTTAAAAAAAAAGATATTTGTTTCCTCTTTGCTAATTTTTACTGACAATATACATAGACAAACACCTAACTCAGCAGGGGAGATGTTCATACCTGTGATATATCTAATTGTCTTATATCTTAAAAGAATGGTTATGTTCATCCATCTCGTTCCTTTAGGATTTAGGGAGTTATTGGCATTGTTGGAACGTCGCTTAAATTTAGTTTGAGACATTTTAGTGTTGTAAAAGATTGTATTGTTGTTTGTAGTTTTAGGATAGTTGGGATAGAAGGATAGAGGATGTGAGATATAATAATTGTCCTATGTGAGAAGGAATCGTCCGAAAGCTAGTGAACGCAAATGGGACGGTAAGGTGATAAAGATCATTAGTATTCTAGGAGTGAGGCGCGCCACTACACAGGTGCTTGGCGTAATTACACCCTGATTGGTGGATAAGGCTCGGGATGTCACCGAACCTGTCCACTGATTACACCCTGATTGGTGGATAAGGCTCGTGATGTCACTGGGTTTGTCAGCTGATTACGCCCTGGTTGGCTGGGAAGATTTGTGACGCCACCGAAACTTGTCGGGAAAATTAGCCTTTCGCGCCTGAGCCTAAGAGTAAAAAAGGTCACTTGTTTATGTGACGCTCGCTAGTGTGACGCCGCACGTGAGGGTTGTAGGTGAACAACTGAACGATAACTCACTAGTCACCAGCAAGGCAAATTATAGTTCACATTACTGCCGTCTGGTGGCGTTCGTGCGCAAAGAAATACTAATTCCCTCAAGCGTAGAAAGTAAATTTAAGGATTTATTAACAGTTTTAGAATTTACTGTTGTTTATTTAGTATTTATTGATGTTTATTTAGGTGAGAGTCTCTCCTTAGCCTCTGTTATTGACGAGTCATTACGGAGTCTGATCAGCGTGTACTGTGTTGGAGTCATGTGCTCTGTTGCTGAGAATCCGTCTAGCTTGTTGTGTTCGTGTAAGTCTTGAGATGGATTAATTGAAAGAGTTCACGTTTGAATTAATTTTCATATATTAAGAGTCTGTTATTCTGAACTGATATTGGTATAACACTTGGAACAAAAAAATTATAATAGAACTTGTATATATAAATAGCATAACAATTGGCACTTTCACTACAGCAGTACAAATTAAATACATAATCACTCCTTTCTGTAACTAAAATAGTACTAAAATAATACTGGTAATTTCTCCCATACAAAATACAGTGTCACTCCCCCCTGTAACCTCCAAAGTACACGGTTGGACACGTACTGATGTGTTACAGGGGGGGAAGCGTGTGTTGCCCTGGCTCACGGTGACATGTATCAACTGGGTGGCAGGGAACACGACTTCGAACCCCGGGAACAATGGGGCTGTATATTACCTATCACGGTCACTAGGGGGCTGCAGGGTAAGGGGAGAGAGAGAGATGGGTGAGGGGGGAGAGAGGGGTGAGGAGAAGAGAGGGGGGGGGGGAGCACCATCTAGCTCTCAGTGAATAGCCCTCTCGATGATATCCTTCCTTGATGATATGACCCCCCCCCCCTCCATGGGATCCCACTCACTGTGAAAAAAACAAAATCCCTCTCTACGTGGGTGCCTGGGTACTCCACCACTGTGAAAATTCGGCCTCCGCTGCCTGGTGATCTTCGGGATGCTGTTCCTTGTAGGTTCGTTCCATGAAGACGAGGTGGGCGGTCGTGCGGGCAGCTTCCAACGCCTCCTTCACGCCCCCTCCGCCCACGTCCTGGCACAAGGAGGAAAGGGGGAAGGTCAGGGGAGAGTAATAGCTTAGAGGGTTTGTTTAGTTGAGGGTCACTTTCTCCCTGTCTCTCTCTTTTTAACCCTCTGTTTTTCTGTCTCTATCCTTGTCTGTCTCTGGGTACTCTCTCTCTCTCTCTCTCTCTTTCTGACTCAGTTCTCTATCTCTATCTCTCTCTCTAATCTTATACAGGAAATTGTTTCACGCGGGGATAAAATCACACACACACACACACACACACACACACACACACACACACACATCGTCGTTTCTTACCCCAGACATGCATGTGATGAACGTGTGGTAAGCTTCCGACACACTCACCAACTAGACAAGTAGAGGTGTTGTGTGCTCAGGACAAGACACACACACACACACACAAGAAGACAGACGTATAGGAACTGACCTGCTGTTGTGCCCCGTCAGCCACGTCAGTAGTACTCCTGCCGGTTATGCTGTCGGTAGAGTCGCCTGTGTCACTCTGTTGGCCCAGGAGAGAGTGGTGAGTGTCGTGGTTGTTGTTGTTGTAGTATTGTTGTTATTACTACTCTTGTTTACTACTATTACTACTACTACTTCAACAACAAAACTACTTCTACTACTATTACTATTACTTTTTTAATATGGCCTCCAGCCTCCCCCAATAGCTACTACTACTACTACTACTACTACTACTACTTGGTTAATTTATCATATATTAAACCACAAAATATATCAGGTTAGGTTGGGGTAAATTCAACGGGGAAAGTGTTCATCTTACTCACAAGGGAAGTGTCCATAGAGGTACTGGCGGCATTGTCTCTATGTCCTTCCCCTGCTCCCCTGTGATGCTTGCTAGGGGGTAGTTCCTGCGGCTGCGGGTGCGGGTGCTTGCGGTGTTGGATGTTAGCGTCGCGTTTAGGACAGGCGCTGATCTTGACCGCGAGGCAGTCTCGACCCACTACCACCCCGCTGTTAGGGTTAGGTTAGGTTAAGAGAGAGAGAGAGAGAGAGTCTTCATCACACAGACACACACACACACACACACACACACACACACCCTCACCTTCGCTCGAGCTGGCAGACAAGCGTGAGGTCCTTCCGCGTGATGCAGGAGTTACGGCAGAGGAACTTGAGCTGGACGGTGTACTCTCCCCGATCTGACGGTGCGGGAGTGACTACCAGGGAGGGGTGAGGCTCCTCCTCCCATACTGGTGGTCCTACCCCTGCCTCCACCACCAGCATGTGCCCTGGGGAAGGTAATGGTGGTAGTGACGGTGGTAATGGTGGTGATGGTAATGATAGGAGGATATATGGATCAATAGAGTAGTACTAAGATAATGCTAGATGTGACCTGGGACCTGTGGACTTAATAGGATGAGCTGGGACTTGCTAGGACTTACTAGGATGAGCTGGGACTTGCTAGGACTTACTAGGATGGGCTGGAACTTGCTACGACTTACTAGGATGGGCTGGGACTTGCTAGGACTTACAAGGATGGGCTGGAACTTGCTACGACTTACTAGGATGGGCTGGGACTTGCTAGGACTTACAAGGATGGGCTAGGTCCTGATGATTCTTGCAGGGGTGGACGGGCTGGGACGTCTCTGAGTCCTTGGAGAACACTAACAAGAACCTCATGACGGTGGTGTGGTCAGCTGTGTGTCGGACTACCAGGGTGATCACGTGACCCATCTCTGTGTTGAGGCGACGACCACCGCCCTCCTCTTCACTCTGTGTGGAGACCAGGAGGTGGTTAGTGAGGGCATGGAGGACAGAGAGAGAGAGAGAGAGAGAGAGAGAGAGAGAGAGAGAGAGAGAGAGAGAGAGAGACTTACCACCACCAGCTTGGGGGACTGGCCGGGGAAGGTGACGTGGAGGCCGTAGATGCCGTTAAAAACATTCCTCTGGGGGAACTGGGCCACTGGGGGGCCTCTGGGGGGCTCTTGACCCATCCCTGCATTCAACTCGTCTAGGGCGTCCACGCTTGTGCCCCCCTTAGACCACCCCCCAGGAGGTAAGTGGCTGAGGGAGTCACCATTCACGTCCCCCTTGACGAGAGTGGACCAACCACTGCCGCCCGGAGATGGGAGGAGCCTGGAGAGGTGGTTGTTGGCTCTGAGGGCGCCCTTGTTAGGCGGGGTGTAGAGGGCCAGGGAGCCCCCGGGACGGCCGCTAGGACATGGTGTGTAGTCCGTGTGCCCCTCTCGGCCCTCTGTCGATGCCGGAGCTCTGTAGTGGACAGAGGCGCCCCTGGGTGGCTGCCCGGTCCCGTGGGAGACACCCGGGACACTAATGTAGCTGTATGGTTGACTAGGTTGCTGGGGGAAGGTGTGGCTGGGTTGCTGGGGGAGGGTGTGGCTGGGTTGCTGGGGGAGGGTGTGGCTGGGTTGCTGGGGGAAGGGGTGATTGGCTTGGTGGGGGAGGGGTTGACTTGGTTGCCAGATGGACTGTGGTTGGGACAGGTTGGGTCCTCGGTGGCTTGGTGTATGTAGAGTGTATAGGTGATTGCCTGCCTGTTCGAGTGTTAGTGGGTGGCTTTCGTGGGTGGGCAGGGCGGCGAGGGTGACGTCAAGGCCCACCGACGCCAAATCTTCGCTTGACAGTTGTTGTAGGTCCGACGAGTCTTGCTGTAAAGTAAAGGTACATGGCATTTAATATTGTGTATAGAACCATGGCACACACACACACACACACACACACACACACACACACACACACACACACACACACACACACACACGTATACCCTCTCAACTTATCTCCTACTGACGTCAGCTTTTTGTGTTATCAGTAATGGATATTTTTTATAAGGCTTCGTTTTATTCATTTTGTATTTGTTATTATACCATTGTCACGTGACCCGAGTGTTATTATTATTATTATTATTATTATTATTATTATTATTATTATTATTATTATTATTATTACAACACAAACATTCCTCAAGTTTGACTCAGCTGATCAGTTCTTCAAGCCACACCTCGATACACGGCGGCCATTTTAGTAACGATAGCTTTTGTTTTTGTTTTTAAGGATTATTGTAAGGATTTGAGACATTACCTGTTGTTGTTGTTGTTGTAGGAAGTGAGTTGTTTGTTGTTGGTTGTGATGATGGAGTGGTGGTGGTTGTTGATGTCCCTGTTGTTGTTGTTGTTGTATTAGGCTTTGTTGTTGTTGTATATGGCCCTGCTGTTGTATTTGGCCCTGCTGTTGCTGCTGTTGTGTTTGCTGCAGTTGTATTTGTCCTTGCTGTTGTATTAGTCCTTGCTGTTGTATATGGCCTTGCTGTTGTATATGGCCCTGCTGTTGTATTTGGCCCTGCTGTAGCTGCTGTTGCTGCTGCGGTTGTATCATGCCAGGCTGTTGTACATGGCCCTGCTGTTGTTGTACATGGCCCTGTTGTTGTTGTTGTTGTTGTTGTTGTTGTTGTTGTTGTTGTTGTTGTCTCTCCTGTGAATCCTCCTCAAGGGCTTCCGTATCTTTAAGCTGTCTACCCATTGCTGTTATTTAAGCTGTCTACCCCTTACACCACTACACCTCTACACCTCTACACCACTACACCACCATACCACAGCCTTCATTCACACTACTGTTATAAATGACTCTTTATAAGCCGTCTCTCTCCTGCCCTATCTTCCCGCTGCCTTATCTTATCTCAGCTGATAACCTTCTGTCAATCTATATGACTCCTCTGTTGCCTCTACTCCTGTGCTGTGAGTTTGACTATAACTCTTCCCGTGTATAGACCTGTGTTATGCTTGGGGAGACTATGTATGGGTGTCCCTCGTGTAACGAGGATGACCGGCCCAAGGGCCACCTAGGCGTCATTTCGTTTAAGGTGTAGAAGCTGTCGCCAACACAACAACCACACCCTGAGTGAACGAGCTGCGTGACCCAGTGTCATGGAATAGTCCGAGAAGACCGGACAACTCGCCAACTGCACTGGCTAACCATTACCCCGGAATATCATCAGCAAATCGATTAACATACAGGTTCCCAATTACTGCTGGGTAGACAGAGGCAAATGGCGTAAAGAAACTTGCCTATAGTTGCACCCTGCCCGGGGATCGAACCCGGGTCCGCTCGCTTGCGAGGCTAGCATGCTGACGAGGGAAAGAGGGAATTTGTAGGTGGAATAATTACTCAATAACCGTTGACTAATAACATGAGGTGATTTGTGTGAATAGATTAACATATAATTAGTGGGGCAAGCGGCAGGTGTGTGTCTGTTTACCTGAGAGAGAGAGAGAGAGAGAGAGAGAGAGAGAGAGAGAGAGAGAGAGAGAGAGAGAGAGAGAGAGGAGAGAGAGAGAGGCAATGGTTAATACAGATACAGTTAAGTGAGATATAGAAAGGGAGACTGTGTCACCCAAGGTGGAGGTGTCAGCTAGGGGGATTTGTGTGTCAGCCAGGGGTTAACGCTGCTGACGGCTGACACTTTCCTATCAGAGGGATCAGCTCCTACCCTCCAAGACAAATGACTATTGGGAACCGTTCATCTCTGAGGTTATCAGTCTCTCTCTCTCTCTCTCTCTCTCTCCGGTTTATTAATTATTCTAAAATAATATATGTATGTGTGCTTGTGTGTGTGTGTGTGTGTATATGTATGTGTATGTAAATGTGTGTATGTATGTATGTGTGTGTATGAGTTTGAGTCAGCTGATCAGTTACACACGATATGAATGAACAGTGTTGTGGCTGAGGATCGGTGACGTCATTGTCGTCACACTGTAATAAATGGGGGAATGGGGGGTTGGTAGGTGTGGGTTAGTGGGGGGGTGGGTGGGGAGGTTGTGGATAGTGGGGTGTAGGTGTGTGGGGGGTGGGTGTAGGCGTGTGTTTAGGGTGTGGGAGGTTGGGTGGTGGGTGGGGGTAGTGGGGTGTGGGTGGGGGTAGTGGGGTGTGGGCGGGTGGAGAGGGTTCCAGTGCTGGTATTTTAGAGTTGTTCAGTGATGATTGATGAGAGTGTAAATAAGTGTAAGTTATATGTAAATGAAAGAGTAAATGAGGGAGTAAAGAGACCCACAACACGTCGGTATTTAAGGAGAGAGAGAGAAAGAGAGAGAGAGAGAGAGCCAGCGTCGAGCCGAATTCCTCTTAACACAATATAATGATGTAATAAAATCACTGTAAATGATTCTTTGTGTGGAGGGGAGGGAGGGAGGGAGGGAGGAGGGAGGGAGGGAGGGAGGGAGGGAGGAAGGGAGGGGAGGAGGAAGGAAGGAAGAAAGGAAGGGAGGGAGGGAGGGAAGGAAGGAAGGGAGGGAGGGAGGGAGGGAGGGGAGGGAGGAGGGAGGAAGGAGGGAGGGAGGAAGGAAGGGAGGGAGGGGAGGAGGGAGGGAGGGAAGGAAGGAGGAAGGAAGGAAGGAAGGGAGGAGGGGAGGGAGGAGGGAGGAAGAAGGGAGGGAGAGATAGGAAGAGAGGAGAGAGAGGGGAGGCACGGCAGGAGCATCACGCTGCCTACCTGTAATAATGGGATCTTCTCATTCAACCACGCCAGGTGACGTGTATCCCCACGCTGTATAATGTATCCCCACGCAGATGGATAGATAGATAGATAGATAGATAGCTAGATAGATAGATAGATAGATAGAAAGACAGATATTTAGATAGATAGATAGACTCAATTCCATCTCACAAACTCTATTCCGAATCATTTCCCTGAGTGGCGGGAATCGTGCGTAAAGAAGCGTATCCAAACAGTGGGTGAATCAGGTAAATCACAGGTAAGCCGCGTTAATGAGAAGCCAGGTGCACGTATCCGCTCCCCTCCCCCCTCCCTTACCTGTTGACCTTGGCTACACTTATTGACGACTTGGAAACTCACTCTCGGTGGGGGGGGTGGTTATTGTATGGATATTTATGTGTGTGTTCTTAGTCTTCTTCTTCTCTTCTTCTCTCTTCTTCTTCTTCTCTCCAGAATCCTGTTGCTCTAGCGTGTGTCATCCGTGACGTCATCCAGCAGGTGTGTCAGGGCGCCGAAACGTAACCCGGAGTTATTGAGATCGACGCCGGAACGCGACCCGGAGCTAACGAGACCAGCTCTGGAACGTGACCCGGACTGAACGGAACCGAGGCCCTAGCGCGACCCGGAATTATCGAGACCAACTATAGAGGGACACCCAATAAGTCTGAGAGAGAGAGAGAGAGAGAGAGAGAGAGAGAGAGAGAGAGAGAGAGAGATCACCTGTATATCTCACCTGTGGGTCGTGTGTCCAGGTAATTGCTAATTCTCTCTTCTTTCCTCTTCCGCTACAACCCTTCAACTTCCGGTGGAAATAGGGATGGATGGTGATGGATGAGAGGGGATCTGGCTGCCTGTGTTAAGTGACTGGATGGATGGATGGATGGATGGATGGCTTTCATATGTCCGTCCGTTCGTATGTTTAACTTAATGCTTGTCTTCAAATGCTTGTGTGTACCAGCGATAGAGATAAATAGAGAGAGAGATGGAGAGAGAGAGAGATGAGAGAGAGAGAGATGGAGAGAGAGAGATGGAGAGAGAGAGAGAGAGAGAGAGAAGAGAGAGAGAGAGAGAGAGAAACATTACCCAGGGCTAACATTGACTTACTCTCACTCACAAAAATCTCACATAGAGAGCCTTGTCAACCCACTACCCACCCTCACCCACCCTAGCCCACCCCTACCCACCCACCTACCTACCCACCCCCACCCCACCCACCCACCTACCTGCTCCCGGGAACACAGAGCTTCTTAATCCATACCTGGGTGGCGCGTGGGTGTGTGGGTGGGCATATGGGCTGATTGTGGGGTTTATACATAGGTCGTTTGCAGGAGTATGTGTGTGTGGGGGAGGTTATTAGATGGGCGTGTGGTAGTATAGGTGGGAGTGTGGGTAGGCAAGAGGTGTGGGTGGGTAAGAGGATGGCGTATGGGTGGGCAACAGGTGTGGGCGTGGGCAGCAGGGGACAGTAACAATGGCCCACTGTACTGCCTCAATCACCACTGTATATGGCTCGTGCCCAGCCTTACCCAAACACTGCGTCCAAAACCTCACCATCTCGTTCCATTTTTCTTCAACCATCTCTTTATCTCTCTATCTCTATCTCTAATCTCTCCAGAATGTCTCAAATAATGGAATATTCTTCTCTCTACGGCTCTGTGAATGGATATAATGCATCATTTATCGTCTGTCATTGTCATTCTTTTGTTTACGTTCGTGATCAGAGGAGCATTCACAACCGCGCGAAATTCCTTCCTTTTTCTCATTCATGGCCGTTGTACGAAGGAGGAGAGTTTTGGCAGCCAAGTAAGAGCACCTTGAAAATCCTTATCATATGTCTGACAAGTATTCGAAATTCACGAAAAATATGAATTAAAAAGGAAAATAATAATATCATACTCGAATGCTATTTCCGTGACTATGTTTTTTCTTAACTCTCGCGTGATTCGTCGACTTTATTATGTTGATCATCTTCTCTCGTAGCAAACATCCTTTATCTATCCTTCTATCTCCTCTTTCATCACAATTTACACGCTGTCTAACAATTTTTATTCATCCTCGGTAAAATATTCATTAATATTATGTAAATGTGGGTTGTGTTTACTGATGCGTGTTGTAGCTCTCAATGACAACTTATCAATGGCGCGGTGTTATGGTGTGACGTCACTGGACAACGCATTCAAGATAGCTTTAAAATTTTCTTCTGTTCGCTGATGATGAGTCTAACGCCCACAGTACACCCAGACTACACCTAAAGGAGTCTTTCACGCCTATACTACACCCATCACACCCACATTACACCCAGAGACAGAAATGATCATGTGACAACCTCTTTCATCTCCACCCTACCCCGCCCCACCCTGCCCCCCCAGAGCCCTGACAGCGACGTGAATGGCCAACAGCCGCTGAAAGACACCTAACGTGGCTGTAGTTGTCGGCATGAAACTAACTGTCTGGCTTTCATTGTTTGTTGTCAGACCGGAAAAAGCCTATTTGATGCGTTTTTGTCCAAGTCAGTCAGCCCCCTACCAATCAGGCAGCCTTCCCTACCCAGTCAGGCAGCCTTCTCACCCAGTCAGGCAGCCCTCCCTACCCAGTCAGGCAGGCCTCCTCAGCCCAGCCCCCATAGCCCAGCGTTCCAATAATACGAGACTGGTAGGCCCTCACACCTCGCTCCCTCTCGCCATCTTGTGTGTCCGTGTGTGAGTGTCCGTGTGTACCTGTGTCCCAGTGACTATTACTACCACTACTACCACTAATACTACCACTACTACCACTAATACTACCACTACTACCACTATCACTTACAATACCACCATTGTTACCCATACCACCACCACCATAATTACCACAACTACCACTATTACTATCACCTCTACCACTACTAGTGTAATAGGTAAGTGGTAGTAAACACAAAGAAATTGGTAGGAGGTAATTGGGTTATACACTGTACGTTTTACTGCCTGTGTTTACTGATTACGTGTGTGTGTGTGTGTGTGTGTGTGTGTGTGTGTGGTGTGTAAGTCGCTTCCCACGCCTTCTGTCTATTGTAATCTGGACGAGGGAAAAATAGGAAGAATCGATAAATGAGAACGAAAGCAAACCGTGATAAATGTGGGAGGGGGGTAGGAGGGAGAGGGAAGGGGAAGAGGAGGAAAGAGGAAGGGAAGAGGAAAGAGAGGAGGGGGAAGAGAGGGAGGGAAGGGAGAGAGGAAGAGAGAGAGATGGGGAGGCAGGGGAGAAGGGGAGAGAGAGAGAGAGAGAGAGAGAGAGAGAGAGAGAGAGAGACTGTTACCTCGTGTCAACATGGCCACGTGGTGAGGAGGGTAGGAGGGGAAAAGGAGAGGGGGAGGGAGGTGTTCTCTAGCCTGGCCATCACTCTGATTACTAACAACCTCCTCCTCCTCCTCTCCTTCCCTCCCCCACCCCCTCTAACCTCCATCACCCCCACCTCTCCTCCCCTCCTCATCACCCCCCACCTCCCTCCCTCCTCACACCCCCACCTCTCTCCCTTCCTCATCACCCCCCACCTCTCCCTCCCTTCCTCATCACCCCCCACCTCTCCCTCCCCTTCCTCATCACCCCCCACCTCCTCCCTCCTCATCACCCCCCACCTCTCCCTCCCTCCTCATCACCCCACCTCTCCCTCCTCCCTCATCACCCCCACCTCTCCCTCCCCTCCTCATCACCCCCCACTCTCTCCTCCTCCCTTCATCACCCCCTCCACTACCTCTCCTCATTGTCAACATCGTTATTGTACACGAGATGGTGATTGTGGTTACTGGGGGTGATGGTGATTGTTATGGTGATTGTTATGGTGATAGTGTGAAGGTAAACACACAGGTGGTAGTAGTCATGATGATTGCAGGTAGACCAATAATACGAAGGAACTATTCTATTCCTGATTTGTGTGGTGGTGATGGTGGTGAGGTGGTGGTGGTGAGGTGAGTGGTGGTGAGTGGTGGTGATAGTGGTAGTGGTGGGTGGGAGGGGGAGTGGTGGTGAGTGGTGGGTGAGGTGGTGAGTGGTGGTGAGTGGTAGGGTAGTGAAAGTGGTGGGAGTGTGGTGATAGTGGTGGTGAGTAGTGGTGTTGAGGATGGTGGTGGTGATAGTGGTGGTGGTGGTGGTGATGGTGATGGTGGTCCCTCCTCCTCCTTCTCCCTTTCTCCTCTTTCCTCCTCCCTCCTCCGCCTCTCCAGTGGATAATGAAGGTGAGACACTTTACCTGGACAAACAACGGTGTGTGTGTGTGTGTGTGTGTGTGTGTGTGTGTGTGTGTGTGTCTGTGTGTGTGTGTGTGTGTGTGTGTGTGTGTGTGTGTGTGTGTGTGTGTGTGTGTGTGTGAGAGATTTACTAAATTACAGTCACACAAAAAAGCACAGACAGACAGACACAAAGTAAAGAAAAGACAACAAACAAAAAAAAAGAAGAAGACAAATTTACATACAACCACGTAGTTAAGGGAGAAACAAACAAAGGTCGTTGACTTGTTAATGACCCCGCCATCAAGAAAGGTATATAAGTGAGGTAAATAAGGTCTAATCTCTCGTTGTCTCTATATGGTTTATCTTATGACGTCATCGTTGTTTATCTTATGACGTCATCGTTGTTTATCTTATGACGTCATCGGTGTTTATCTATTGACTTATCCCCTCTGTTTTTTTATATTAATTTACGATTATTATTATTTGAGTATTTTAATTGATTAGAATAGCAGTGTGTTGACCCAAGTGGTTAATGGTCTTAGGGGAATGGGGGAGGAGAGAGGGGTTGAGCACTTTACTAATATACTGATTACACCAACTTCCCCCTCCCCTTCCCCCCTTCCCCTTCCTCTCCCTTCCTCCTCTACCCTACCTCCTCCTCCCTTTACCTTCCCACCCTTCCTTCTATCCATCTCTTCTCTCTCTCTCTCTCCACACCACTTAACCATGTTACTCATTTTACACGATTGATATTGACGTAACAATTTAGTGAGTCTATCCCTCCTCCCTCTCCTCCCTCCCCTCCCTCCCTCGTCCTTCCCTCCTCCCTCCCCACACCTCCTGCCCCTTCCTGTCTCTCTCTCTGGCTCATCTTTCCCTTTTCCTCCTCTCCTTCCCTCCACTCCTACCCATTTCTCATCCTTTCCTCACCTGCTCTTCTCTCCCTCCCTCCCCATTTCTCACCACTTAACATAATAATGAAGCAAGTCCAGCCTTGGGTCACACACAGGTTAGGTGAGGCTGGGTTGGGTTAGTTGGTTAGGTTAGGTTAGAACCCCCCGATATATATATATAACCTATCGATAGTAATTTTAATATATCACACTGTATATGCGGACTTGACATGACATAAGCGTTCTCCGCCATCTTTGTTTACCTTGACGTCACAGCGTTCGAGATGGCTGAAACGAAGATAAAAGAATAATTATCTGTTGAGCTAAAAAGTTATCGGAGGGGAATATACATTATAATACTCTCTCATCTTCACTACATCGTTTGATCTTTGTTCATCATGACGTCACGTAGCATTCGAGACCGCCGGAACGGGGGAAATAATTTTACCCCCACTGTTTACCATGACGTCACAAGTACATTCGAGTTCACCCAAACGAAAAAAAAAATCGTCAAGAATACCAAATCCTTTTTTAATACATGATACATTAAAAATACACGTAATAAATGGATAATATTCACTATGTTCGGTGTATCCCTGGTGCTCCCCCTCCCTCCTCCCCCTCCCTCCCCTCACCCCTCCACCCCTCCACACCCCCCCTCCCCCGTCTAGCATCGCTTGCCCGGTGTTGATCAGGTAAATGTTGTCCAGGATACAGTTTCGAGCGCGCTGGGTTACTCTATCTCGTCCGTCCCTCCCCTTCCCCCTCCCCCCTCCCCCTCCCTCCAGCCTCCCCCTCCCAAGACTCACCAGTTCCCTAACCTGTTATTTACATTATTTGGTCTGTCTGTCTGTGTCTCTCTCTACGTCGTTCTCATAACCTTTAACCTAACTAACCTATCTCTCAATACGGGTTATGGTGTGGCGGAACCTGATATATCACGAGGGTTATTTTTGTGAGGCGGA